>NW_028234009.1:67500-82500 GCF_037954325.1 Fistularia commersonii
TCCTGCACTTCCTCATTCCACCACCAAGTCTCCTTATCAACTTTCCTTCCAGATGACAAACCGAGTACTCTTCTACCTGTCTCCCTGATAACACTAGCTGTTGTTGTCCAATCATCTGGCAGCTCACCCTGACCACCCAGACCCTTTCTCAACTCCTCCCTGAAAACCGTGCAACGCTCCTCCCTTTTCAGCTTCCACCACTTTGTCCTCTGCTCTGCCTTTGTCCTCGTCATCTACCTTGTCACCAGAGTCGTCGCACAAACCGCCATCCTATGCTGTCTGGCTACACGCCCACCTACAACTACTTTGCAGTCACCGATCTCTTTCAGGTTACCTCGTCTATACAAGATGTAGTCTACCTGCGTGCTCCTACCTCCGCTCTTATAAGTTACCCTATGTTCCTGTTTTTTCTGGAAAAAGGTATTCACTACACCCATTTCCATCCCTTTTGCAAAATCTACCACCATCTGTCCCTCTGCATTCCTATCCTGGATACCATATCTGCCCATCACTTCTTCATCCCCTCTATTGCCTTCACCAACATGTCCATTGAAGTCTGCACCAATTACCACTCTCTCATTTCTGGGAATATTCTGCATCACTTCATCCAACTCATTCCAGAACTTCTCCTTCTCTTCAGGTTCACATCCCACCTGTGGCGCATAGCCACTAACAACACTGAGCATCACACCTTCAATTTCCAATTTCAGACTCATAAGTCTATCTGACATTCTTTTCACCTCTAGGACGTTCCTTACAAACTCCTCCTTCAAGATGACTCCTACTCCATTTCTCTTCTTGTCAGCACCATAATAGTATAACTTAAAGCCTGCTCCTAAGCTTCTAGCCTTACTACCCTTCCACCTGGTCTCCTGGACACACAGTATATCCAGCTTCCTTCTCTGCATCGTGTCCATCAACTCTCTACCTTTTCCTGTCATAGTCCCAATATTCAAAGTCCCTACTCTCAGTCCCAGGCTCTTTCCTTTCCTCCTCTCTCTCTGCTTCCGAACACGCACTCCTCCTCTTCTTCTTCTTCTTGTTCTTCGACCCACAGTAGCCCGATTTCCATTAGTACCCTGTAGGTCATCAGTACCAATGGCGGTCGTTGTTAACCCGGTCCGCGACCCATCCGGTATGGTATAGTTATGGTTGACTCGCATGTTTGGTTTTGGCAAACGTTTTACGCCGGATGCCCCTCCTGACGCAACCCTCTGCATTTATCCGGGCTTGGGACCGGCACAGGGAGACACTGCTCCGTGCCCCCCCCCCCCCCAAAGGCAGGCTTGGAGAGACACGGGCCAGTGCCGCCCTGAGGCTGCATTACCCTCTCTTTCTTACATTTATTATAAAAATATGCTTATCTTCCTTTTAGCTCATCACACATGTCTTTATGATTTTCAGTCCATGCCTCAGCCGGCCTGAAGCTCCACTGATGCGCATGTGCGGATGCCTCTATCTAGCGGACATAAAATAAAGACAATCATTCAAATGTGAATGAGTCGGCGTGATGCTCCGGGATGTGTGGAGCTCAGGGAGCTCCACGAGTGAGGGAGTTAAGTTAGGGCGGGGGTGCAAGTAGGCTCTAGGATTCCCCGAGTCGGGGCGAGCGATGGGTTTAGAGGCGTATCGCATTGAAGATAATGGCCGCATATCCTTCTTGGACTTTTCTAAAGCCTTTGACTCGGTCGAACATCCATTTATCATAGCAACGCTCGAACATTTTGGATTTGGTTAAATATTCAGGAATGTGATCCGTGGGCTCTATGAGAATATTCATAGCTGTGTCACCCTGCCAAGCGGCACCACTCCGAGCTTCCATGTTGATGTGGGAATCCCCCAAGGTTGCCCCATCTCACCCTATTTATTTATAATTGCTACCGAAATGCTAGCCGTTTATGTTGAAAAGAGCAACGATATCCAAAAGTTAGACGTGCTGGGGACTGAAATTGTTATTAGCCTGCTGGCAGATGACACAACCTTAGTTTTGAAAAATGAACATCAAGTCCCAATAAGTGCCGAAAACAACCAAAACATTCTCCAAGGCTTCAGGATTGTCATTAAACTTAAAGAAATGCAAACTTCTTGCGCTGCATGACTCGCCACTAAAGGAAATCAGCGATGTTTCCATGAAATCAGAAATAAAATACTTGAGCATTTTCCTATCCAAGGACCAAACGTTAAATCAATCCAGGAACATTGAATCTAAACTGAATCAAAGTAAAGCTTAATTCTAATATATGGCTCCAGAGAGATTTATCAATATTAGGCCGGATATATTTGACTAAAATGGATGTGTTTATCCAGATGTATATACCCAGCGTATTCCAATGCTGCTCCAAATCAACTCGTAAAATCTGTTAACCAAATCAATTTCAACTTTATCTGGAGGAACAGACCACACCATCTAAGAAAAATCACATATGGTGAAAGAAACAAGTGAAGGAGGGCTGAAAGTGATAGAGTCGGACTGCTTGAATGGGACATTGAAGGTGAACTGGTTGAAATCCTGGATCAAACCTCATCGTTCTTTCTGGTATTGTACTCCAAACTACTTATTCAACAAAGTCGGCGGCCTGAGTCTTCTGCTTATCTCTGACTTGGATATCAACAAGATTCCTGTCAAATGTTCAGAGTTCCATAAACAAATATTATTATACTGGAAAATGATATACGTACACAATTTCTCACCACACAGTATAATAGTTTGGAACAATCGATATGTACTGCATGGCAACAAACCTCTGTTTTACAAGGAATGCTTTGAGAAAGGTATATGGTCGATAATTGACTTGATGGATGACACTGGCAGTCCTCTGGACAATGAGCAGTTCTGTACTACACACAGATTCAAGCCTCCCATATTAGAGTTGCTAAAGTTACGAAACGCACTGCCTCGACAATTTGTATTCCTGACCAAAAATATAATGACGCACCGAACCGTACAACCACAGTTACCCCGACTATCACTCCAGGGAATCTCAATTGTGGACAGAAAGCGCGGCAACTCCTTTATTAGGAAATGTTTCACAGGAAACTTATTCCCTGGACGTCAAAAAAAAAAAAAAGGATATTTTAAATAAATTTGATGAGGAATCGATTGCCACGCTGCGAACCATGTATCTGACTCTACCCATACCCCCAAGGCAAAAGAGACCCACTTCAAAATTATGACTGACATCTACCCATCTAAGGAATTATCGAGGGTACGCTTTAATTTTGAAGATAATATTTGTACATTTTGTGAAGACAACATTGAAACCACTGACCATATATTTTTTCTCCTTCTCATTCCATCGTCACCAGTTTCCTTCTCAAAAGATGATATAACATTCTGTTTACTTATAAGCAACATAACAGATGAACTCTGTGTCAATGTTCTTTTAGGCCTGGCCAAGTTCTTCATTCACAAGAACAGAATGCAAAAATGCTCCCCAAATTTTAATGTCTTCATAAACGATTTTGAAATATAAAAAAAAAAAAAAAAAAATCCTTAAAACTTATGGAAAAATCCAAAAACTAAAAAATATAGTTACCCATGTCCGAGGTTCCTTTTTTTTTTGGTAAAAAAAAAAAAACAAAAAAAAAAAAACAACTTGATTACATGTTACATTCCCCTTGCAATTTTTTTTTTTTTTTTTCGTTTTAATTTCTTATTTGTCTATCTATTGATTTAATTACTTCCTTTTAATTTCTTTTTTTGTCTCGCACTGTAAATTTCTCACAAACCTGTAACACTATTAACTTCTCATTACATACAGAACAAATGTCCTGATGTCCGTTGCTTCCTCATCCCTGGTTGTTTCATTGACATTCAGTTCTACCTTGCTATGTTTATTTGTACATTTGTATATTTGGGTGTACTATTTATGTTCAATTAAAAACAGTTTGATGTCTGAGATTCCTTGTGAACCGCCAACTTAATTACATGTTATATTCCCCTCACAATTTTTTTTTTTCGTTTTTAATTTTATTTTTCTATCTATTTATTTAATTATATCCTTCTAATTTTCTTTTTTTGTCTAGCATTAAAAATTTCTCGCAAACCGTTAACACTATTAACTTCTGATTACTTACACCACGAATGCGCTTATGCCCCCCCACCCATCCCGCTTTTTCCGTACGGAGGCAGACACTGAGATCGAAAGCAAATGGGTGTCATTGAAATGCAGTAACAGGGTGATAACAGCCGTGTTCGAAGTGTGTAGGGGCTTATAGGAGAGCAGAAGCACGTCACGCAATTCACCTGAGTTCGGAGGATCGGGAGTACCAGGGCCCATAGCGGAGAAGCGGAAGAGCGGAGTTATGTGTCTCTTCTCAAAGGCGGGGAAACTGGGGGGCAGCAGGACCCCTTAGACCGGCTAATGTGAGTCTTCTCCGGACATAGATCACCCGGACTTATGACTGGAGCTCCCGGACCTCTGGGCACACACATATGTGAATGAGTGGATGAGCTAATGTTGGTTTGGTTGTGGATACGTTTCGGCCAATGCTATCAGCACAGCTATGATTATCCCCAGAACGTTGAGAACGAGCTCCCGGAACTCCAGACATGCGTATATAAAAGAGTGGAATTAAGGTGTGTGTGTGTGTGTGTGTGTGTGTGTGTGTGTGTGTGTGTATACGTGTGGGACAGAAGTAATGTTGGGGACAGAAATTGTTATTAGCCTGCTGGCAGATGACACAACCTTAGTTTTGAAAAATGAACATCAAGTCCCAATAAGTGCTGAAAACAACCAAAACATTCTCCAAGGCTTCAGGATTGTCATTAAACTTAAAGAAATGCAAACTTCTTGCGCTGCATGACTCGCCACTAAAGGAAATCAGCGATGTTTCCATGAAATCAGAAATAAAATACTTGAGCATTTTCCTATCCAAGGACCAAACGTTAAATCAATCCAGGAACATTGAATCAACTGAATCAAAGTAAAGCTTAATTCTAATATATGGCTCCAGAGAGATTTATCAATATTAGGCCGGATATATTTGACTAAAATGGATGTGTTTATCCAGATGTATATACCCAGCGTATTCCAATGCTGCTCCAAATCAACTCGTAAAATCTGTTAACCAAATCAATTTCAACTTTATCTGGAGGAACAGACCACACCATCTAAGAAAAATCACATATGGTGAAAGAAACAAGTGAAGGAGGGCTGAAAGTGATAGAGTCGGACTGCTTGAATGGGACATTGAAGGTGAACTGGTTGAAATCCTGGATCAAACCTCATCGTTCTTTCTGGTATTGTACTCCAAACTACTTATTCAACAAAGTCGGCGGCCTGAGTCTTCTGCTTATCTCTGACTTGGATATCAACAAGATTCCTGTCAAATGTTCAGAGTTCCATAAACAAATATTATTATACTGGAAAATGATATACGTACACAATTTCTCACCACACAGTATAATAGTTTGGAACAATCGATATGTACTGCATGGCAACAAACCTCTGTTTTACAAGGAATGCTTTGAGAAAGGTATATGGTCGATAATTGACTTGATGGATGACACTGGCAGTCCTCTGGACAATGAGCAGTTCTGTACTACACACAGATTCAAGCCTCCCATATTAGAGTTGCTAAAGTTACGAAACGCACTGCCTCGACAATTTGTATTCCTGACCAAAAATATAATGACGCACCGAACCGTACAACCACAGTTACCCCGACTATCACTCCAGGGAATCTCAATTGTGGACAGAAAGCGCGGCAACTCCTTTATTAGGAAATGTTTCACAGGAAACTTATTCCCTGGACGTCAAAAAAAAAAAAAAGGATATTTTAAATAAATTTGATGAGGAATCGATTGCCACGCTGCGAACCATGTATCTGACTCTACCCATACCCCCAAGGCAAAAGAGACCCACTTCAAAATTATGACTGACATCTACCCATCTAAGGAATTATCGAGGGTACGCTTTAATTTTGAAGATAATATTTGTACATTTTGTGAAGACAACATTGAAACCACTGACCATATATTTTTTCTCCTTCTCATTCCATCGTCACCAGTTTCCTTCTCAAAAGATGATATAACATTCTGTTTACTTATAAGCAACATAACAGATGAACTCTGTGTCAATGTTCTTTTAGGCCTGGCCAAGTTCTTCATTCACAAGAACAGAATGCAAAAATGCTCCCCAAATTTTAATGTCTTCATAAACGATTTTGAAATATAAAAAAAAAAAAAAAAAATCCTTAAAACTTATGGAAAAATCCAAAAACTAAAAAATATAGTTACCCATGTCCGAGGTTCCTTTTTTTTTTGGTAAAAAAAAAAAACAAAAAAAAAAAAACAACTTGATTACATGTTACATTCCCCTTGCAATTTTTTTTTTTTTTTTTCGTTTTAATTTCTTATTTGTCTATCTATTGATTTAATTACTTCCTTTTAATTTCTTTTTTTGTCTCGCACTGTAAATTTCTCACAAACCTGTAACACTATTAACTTCTCATTACATACAGAACAAATGTCCTGATGTCCGTTGCTTCCTCATCCCTGGTTGTTTCATTGACATTCAGTTCTACCTTGCTATGTTTATTTGTACATCTGTATATTTGGGTGTACTATTTATGTTCAATTAAAAACAGTTTGATGTCTGAGATTCCTTGTGAACCGCCAACTTAATTACATGTTATATTCCCCTCACAATTTTTTTTTTTCGTTTTTAATTTTATTTTTCTATCTATTTATTTAATTATATCCTTTTAATTTTCTTTTTTTGTCTAGCATTAAAAATTTCTCGCAAACCGTTAACACTATTAACTTCTGATTACTTACACCACGAATGCGCTTATGCCCCCCCACCCATCCCGCTTTTTCCGTACGGAGGCAGACACTGAGATCGAAAGCAAATGGGTGTCATTGAAATGCAGTAACAGGGTGATAACAGCCGTGTTCGAAGTGTGTAGGGGCTTATAGGAGAGCAGAAGCACGTCACGCAATTCACCTGAGTTCGGAGGATCGGGAGTACCAGGGCCCATAGCGGAGAAGCGGAAGAGCGGAGTTATGTGTCTCTTCTCAAAGGCCGGGAAGCTGGGGGGCAGCAGGACCCCTTAGAGCGGCTAATGTGAGCCTTCTCCGGACATAGATCACCCGGACTTATGACTGGAGCTCCCGGACCTCCGGGCACACACATATGTGAATGAGTGGATGAGCTAATGTCGGTTTGGTTGTGGATACGTTTCGGCCAATGCTATCAGCACAGCTATGATTATCCCCAGAACGTTGAGAACGAGCTCCCGGAACTCCAGACATGCGTATATAAAAGAGTGGAATTAAGGTGTGTGTGTGTGTGTGTGTGTGTGTGTGTGTGTGTATACGTGTGGGACAGAAGTAATGTTGGGGACAGAAATTGTTATTAGCCTGCTGGCAGATGACACAACCTTAGTTTTGAAAAATGAACATCAAGTCCCAATAAGTGCTGAAAAAAACCAAAACATTCTCCAAGGCTTCAGGATTGTCATTAAACTTAAAGAAATGCAAACTTCTTGCGCTGCATGACTCGCCACTAAAGGAAATCAGCGATGTTTCTATGAAATCAGAAATAAAATACTTGAGCATTTTCCTATCCAAGGACCAAACGTTAAATCAATCCAGGAACATTGAATCTAAACTGAATCAAAGTAAAGCTTAATTCTAATATATGGCTCCAGAGAGATTTATCAATATTAGGCCGGATATATTTGACTAAAATGGATGTGTTTATCCAGATGTATATACCCAGCGTATTCCAATGCTGCTCCAAATCAACTCGTAAAATCTGTTAACCAAATCAATTTCAACTTTATCTGGAGGAACAGACCACACCATCTAAGAAAAATCACATATGGTGAAAGAAACAAGTGAAGGAGGGCTGAAAGTGATAGAGTCGGACTGCTTGAATGGGACATTGAAGGTGAACTGGTTGAAATCCTGGATCAAACCTCATCGTTCTTTCTGGTATTGTACTCCAAACTACTTATTCAACAAAGTCGGCGGCCTGAGTCTTCTGCTTATCTCTGACTTGGATATCAACAAGATTCCTGTCAAATGTTCAGAGTTCCATAAACAAATATTATTATACTGGAAAATGATATACGTACACAATTTCTCACCACACAGTATAATAGTTTGGAACAATCGATATGTACTGCATGGCAACAAACCTCTGTTTTACAAGGAATGCTTTGAGAAAGGTATATGGTCGATAATTGACTTGATGGATGACACTGGCAGTCCTCTGGACAATGAGCAGTTCTGTACTACACACAGATTCAAGCCTCCCATATTAGAGTTGCTAAAGTTACGAAACGCACTGCCTCGACAATTTGTATTCCTGACCAAAAATATAATGACGCACCGAACCGTACAACCACAGTTACCCCGACTATCACTCCAGGGAATCTCAATTGTGGACAGAAAGCGCGGCAACTCCTTTATTAGGAAATGTTTCACAGGAAACTTATTCCCTGGACGTCAAAAAAAAAAAAAAGGATATTTTAAATAAATTTGATGAGGAATCGATTGCCACGCTGCGAACCATGTATCTGACTCTACCCATACCCCCAAGGCAAAAGAGACCCACTTCAAAATTATGACTGACATCTACCCATCTAAGGAATTATCGAGGGTACGCTTTAATTTTGAAGATAATATTTGTACATTTTGTGAAGACAACATTGAAACCACTGACCATATATTTTTTCTCCTTCTCATTCCATCGTCACCAGTTTCCTTCTCAAAAGATGATATAACATTCTGTTTACTTATAAGCAACATAACAGATGAACTCTGTGTCAATGTTCTTTTAGGCCTGGCCAAGTTCTTCATTCACAAGAACAGAATGCAAAAATGCTCCCCAAATTTTAATGTCTTCATAAACGATTTTGAAATATAAAAAAAAAAAAAAAAAAATCCTTAAAACTTATGGAAAAATCCAAAAACTAAAAAATATAGTTACCCATGTCCGAGGTTCCTTTTTTTTTTGGTAAAAAAAAAAAAACAAAAAAAAAAAAACAACTTGATTACATGTTACATTCCCCTTGCAATTTTTTTTTTTTTTTTTCGTTTTAATTTCTTATTTGTCTATCTATTGATTTAATTACTTCCTTTTAATTTCTTTTTTTGTCTCGCACTGTAAATTTCTCACAAACCTGTAACACTATTAACTTCTCATTACATACAGAACAAATGTCCTGATGTCCGTTGCTTCCTCATCCCTGGTTGTTTCATTGACATTCAGTTCTACCTTGCTATGTTTATTTGTACATTTGTATATTTGGGTGTACTATTTATGTTCAATTAAAAACAGTTTGATGTCTGAGATTCCTTGTGAACCGCCAACTTAATTACATGTTATATTCCCCTCACAATTTTTTTTTTTCGTTTTTAATTTTATTTTTCTATCTATTTATTTAATTATATCCTTCTAATTTTCTTTTTTTGTCTAGCATTAAAAATTTCTCGCAAACCGTTAACACTATTAACTTCTGATTACTTACAGCACGAATGCGCTTATGCCCCCCCACCCATCCCGCTTTTTCCGTACGGAGGCAGACACTGAGATCGAAAGCAAATGGGTGTCATTGAAATGCAGTAACAGGGTGATAACAGCCGTGTTCGAAGTGTGTAGGGGCTTATAGGAGAGCAGAAGCACGTCACGCAATTCACCTGAGTTCGGAGGATCGGGAGTACCAGGGCCCATAGCGGAGAAGCGGAAGAGCGGAGTTATGTGTCTCTTCTCAAAGGCGGGGAAGCTGGGGGGCAGCAGGACCCCTTAGACCGGCTAATGTGAGCCTACTCCGGACAGATATCACCCGGAGTTATGACTGGAGCTCCCGGACCTCTGGGCACACACATATGTGAATGAGTGGATGAGCTAATGTTGGTTTGGTTGTGGATACGTTTCGGCCAATGCTATCAGCACAGCTATGATTATCCCCAGAACGTTGAGAACGAGCTCCCGGAACTCCAGACATGCGTATATAAAAGAGTGGAATTAAGGTGTGTGTGTGTGTGTGTGTGTGTGTGTGTGTGTGTGTATACGTGTGGGACAGAAGTAATGTTGGGGACAGAAATTGTTATTAGCCTGCTGGCAGATGACACAACCTTAGTTTTGAAAAATGAACATCAAGTCCCAATAAGTGCTGAAAAAAACCAAAACATTCTCCAAGGCTTCAGGATTGTCATTAAACTTAAAGAAATGCAAACTTCTTGCGCTGCATGACTCGCCACTAAAGGAAATCAGCGATGTTTCTATGAAATCAGAAATAAAATACTTGAGCATTTTCCTATCCAAGGACCAAACGTTAAATCAATCCAGGAACATTGAATCTAAACTGAATCAAAGTAAAGCTTAATTCTAATATATGGCTCCAGAGAGATTTATCAATATTAGGCCGGATATATTTGACTAAAATGGATGTGTTTATCCAGATGTATATACCCAGCGTATTCCAATGCTGCTCCAAATCAACTCGTAAAATCTGTTAACCAAATCAATTTCAACTTTATCTGGAGGAACAGACCACACCATCTAAGAAAAATCACATATGGTGAAAGAAACAAGTGAAGGAGGGCTGAAAGTGATAGAGTCGGACTGCTTGAATGGGACATTGAAGGTGAACTGGTTGAAATCCTGGATCAAACCTCATCGTTCTTTCTGGTATTGTACTCCAAACTACTTATTCAACAAAGTCGGCGGCCTGAGTCTTCTGCTTATCTCTGACTTGGATATCAACAAGATTCCTGTCAAATGTTCAGAGTTCCATAAACAAATATTATTATACTGGAAAATGATATACGTACACAATTTCTCACCACACAGTATAATAGTTTGGAACAATCGATATGTACTGCATGGCAACAAACCTCTGTTTTACAAGGAATGCTTTGAGAAAGGTATATGGTCGATAATTGACTTGATGGATGACACTGGCAGTCCTCTGGACAATGAGCAGTTCTGTACTACACACAGATTCAAGCCTCCCATATTAGAGTTGCTAAAGTTACGAAACGCACTGCCTCGACAATTTGTATTCCTGACCAAAAATATAATGACGCACCGAACCGTACAACCACAGTTACCCCGACTATCACTCCAGGGAATCTCAATTGTGGACAGAAAGCGCGGCAACTCCTTTATTAGGAAATGTTTCACAGGAAACTTATTCCCTGGACGTCAAAAAAAAAAAAAAGGATATTTTAAATAAATTTGATGAGGAATCGATTGCCACGCTGCGAACTATGTATCTGACTCTACCCATACCCCCAAGGCAAAAGAGACCCACTTCAAAATTATGACTGACATCTACCCATCTAAGGAATTATCGAGGGTACGCTTTAATTTTGAAGATAATATTTGTACATTTTGTGAAGACAACATTGAAACCACTGACCATATATTTTTTCTCCTTCTCATTCCATCGTCACCAGTTTCCTTCTCAAAAGATGATATAACATTCTGTTTACTTATAAGCAACATAACAGATGAACTCTGTGTCAATGTTCTTTTAGGCCTGGCCAAGTTCTTCATTCACAAGAACAGAATGCAAAAATGCTCCCCAAATTTTAATGTCTTAATAAACGATTTTGAAATATAAAAAAAAAAAAAAAAAATCCTTAAAACTTATGGAAAAATCCGAAAACAAAAAAATATAGTTACCCATGTCCGAGGTTCCTTTTTTTTTTGGTAAAAAAAAAAAACAAAACAAAAAAAACAACTTGATTACATGTTACATTCCCCTTGCAATTTTTTTTTTTTTTTTTCGTTTTAATTTCTTATTTGTCTATCTATTGATTTAATTACTTCCTTTTAATTTCTTTTTTTGTCTCGCACTGTAAATTTCTCACAAACCTGTAACACTATTAACTTCTCATTACATACAGAACAAATGTCCTGATGTCCGTTGCTTCCTCATCCCTGGTTGTTTCATTGACATTCAGTTCTACCTTGCTATGTTTATTTGTACATTTGTATATTTGGGTGTACTATTTATGTTCAATTAAAAACAGTTTGATGTCTGAGATTCCTTGTGAACCGCCAACTTAATTACATGTTATATTCCCCTCACAATTTTTTTTTTTCGTTTTTAATTTTATTTTTCTATCTATTTATTTAATTATATCCTTCTAATTTTCTTTTTTTGTCTAGCATTAAAAATTTCTCGCAAACCGTTAACACTATTAACTTCTGATTACTTACACCACGATTGCGCTTATGCCCCCCCACCCATCCCGCTTTTTCCGTACGGAGGCAGACACTGAGATCGAAAGCAAATGGGTGTCATTGAAATGCAGTAACAGGGTGATAACAGCCGTGTTCGAAGTGTGTAGGGGCTTATAGGAGAGCAGAAGCACGTCACGCAATTCACCTGAGTTCGGAGGATCGGGAGTACCAGGGCCCATAGCGGAGAAGCGGAAGAGCGGAGTTATGTGTCTCTTCTCAAAGGCGGGGAAGCTGGGGGGCAGCAGGACCCCTTAGACCGGCTAAGGTGAGCCTACTCCGGACAGAGATCACCCGGAGTTATGACTGGAGCTCCCGGACCTCTGGGCACACACATATGTGAATGACTGGATGAGCTAATGTTGGTTTGGTTGTGGATACGTTTCGGCCAATGCTATCAGCACAGCGATGATGAGTTCAGGTGTGTCTGTGTGTGTTTGTGTGTTTGTGTGTGTGTGTGTGTGTGTGTGTGTGTGTGTGCGTGTGTTTGTGTGTGTGTGAGAGTTTGTTTTTGTGGGTTGGGGGGGGTTCCCGCGGACACGGAGTACCAGGGCCTGGAGCGGATGAGGTGAGGAGCGGAGGAGAGCAGAAGCCCGGACCGTGATTCGCTTGTGTCCAGCGGTTCGGGAGTTCCAGGGCCCGAAACGGAGGAGCGGAGGAGCGGAGGAGCGGAGGAGCGGAGGAGCGGAGGACAGCAAAACCCCTTTCTGCAATTCGCCTGAGTCCGGCGGATCGGTAGTACCTGGTTCCGCAGCGGATGAGCGGAGGAGTGGAGGAGATGTTTCTCTTCTCAGAGGCGGCGAGGGGGGGGGGGCAGGACCCCTTACCCTTATCCCCCCCGGACGTTTGAGTGGAGCTCCCGGACCTCCGGGCACGCACATGCGAATGACTGGATCACAGGGAGTGCCAGGGCCTGGAGCGGATGAGCAGAGGAGAGGCGGAGGGCAGAAGCCCGGCCCTGTTCAAGAGTTCCAGGGTCCAAAGCGGGGGAGCGAAGAAGCGGAGGAGGGGAGGAGAGCAGAAGAGCAAAAAACTGGCCCGGAATTCACCGAAGTCCCGCGGATCGGGAGTTCCAGGGCCCGGAGTGGAAGAGCGGAGGAGCGGAGGAGAGGAGGAGCGGAGCAAAGCTAAGCCCGTCTTAACAACAAGGAAATTACAGATGAGGCTATAATTTCTAATGAAAACTTTAAATTCTATAGCCACGTATACACTTCGACATTGTCAAAAAGCGATTGTGACTCCTTTCCATTAAATATTCCTCAATATATCCCAAAAATAAACAACAAACAATATATGTTTGTTTATATATGTTTATATATAAACAACAAAAAATATACAGTTTGATGTCTGAGATTCCTTGTGAATCGCCAACTTAATTACATGTCGTATTCCCCTTGCATTTTTTTTTTTTGGTTTTAATTTCATTTGTCTATCTATTTATCTAATTATTTCCTTTTAATTTCGTTTTTTGTCTAGCACTGTAAATTTCTCACAAACCTGTAACACTATTAACTTCTCATTACATACAGAACAAATGTCCTCATGTCCGTTGCTTCCTCATGCCTGGTTGTTTCATTGACATTCAGTTCTACCTTGCTATGTTTATTTGTACATTTGTATATTTGGGTGTACTATTTATGTTCAATTAAAAACAGTTTGATGTCTGAGATTCCCTGTGAACCGCCAACTTAATTACATGTTATATTCCCCTCACAATTTTTTTTTTTTCGTTTTTAATTTTATTTTTCTATCTATTTATTTAATTATATCCTTTTAATTTTCTTTTTTTGTCTAGCATTAAAAATTTCTCGCAAACCGTTAACACTATTAACTTCTGATTACTTACAGCACGAATGCGCTTATGCCCCCCCACCCCCCACCCCCCCGCTTTTTCCGTACGGTGGCAGACACTGAGATCGAAAGCAAATGGGTGTCATTGAAATGCAGTAACAGGGTGATAACAGCCGTGTTCGAAGTGTGTAGGGGCTTATAGTAGAGCAGAAGCACGTCACGCAATTCACCTGAGTTCGGAGGATCGGGAGTACCAGGGCCCATAGCGGAGAAGCGGAAGAGCGGAGTTATGTGTCTCTTCTCAAAGGCCGGGAAGCTGGGGGGCAGCAGGACCCCTTAGAGCGGCTAATGTGAGCCTTCTCCGGACATAGATCACCCGGACTTATGACTGGAGCTCCCGGACCTCTGGGCACACACATATGTGAATGAGTGGATGAGCTAATGTTGGTTTGGTTGTGGAAACGTTTCGGCCAATGCTATTAGCACAGCTATGATGAGTTCAGGTGTGTCTGTGTGTGTTTGTGTGTTTGTGTGTGTGTGTGTGTGTGTGTGTGTGCGTGTGTTTGTGTGTGTGTGAGAGTTTGTTTTTGTGGGTTGGGGGGGGTTCCCGCGGACACGGAGTACCAGGGCCTGGAGCGGATGAGGTGAGGAGCGGAGGAGAGCAGAAGCCCGGACCGTGATTCGCTTGTGTCCAGCGGTTCGGGAGTTCCAGGGCCCGAAACGGAGGAGCGGAGGAGCGGAGGACGGCAAAACCCCTTTCTGCAATTCGCCTGAGTCCGGCGGATCGGTAATACCTGGTTCCGCAGCGGAGGAGCGGAGGAGTGGAGGAGATGTTTCTCTTCTCAGAGGCGGCGAGGAGGGGGGGAGAGGGACAGGACCCCTTACCCTTACCCCCCCCGGACGTTTGAGTGGAGCTCCCGGACCTCCGGGCACGCACATGCGAATGACTGGATCACAGGGAGTGCCAGGGCCTGGAGCGGATGAGCAGAGGAGAGGCGGAGGG
>NW_028234009.1:90000-97500 GCF_037954325.1 Fistularia commersonii
CCTATGTTCCTGTTTTTTCTGGAAAAAGGTATTCACTACACCCATTTCCATCCCTTTTGCAAAATCTACCACCATCTGTCCCTCTGCATTCCTATCCTGGATACCATATCTGCCCATCACTTCTTCATCCCCTCTATTGCCTTCACCAACATGTCCATTGAAGTCTGCACCAATTACCACTCTCTCATTTCTGGGAATATTCTGCATCACTTCATCCAACTCATTCCAGAACTTCTCCTTCTCTTCAGGTTCACATCCCACCTGTGGCGCATAGCCACTAACAACACTGAGCATCACACCTTCAATTTCCAATTTCAGACTCATAAGTCTATCTGACATTCTTTTCACCTCTAGGACGTTCCTTACAAACTCCTCCTTCAAGATGACTCCTACTCCATTTCTCTTCTTGTCAGCACCATAATAGTATAACTTAAAGCCTGCTCCTAAGCTTCTAGCCTTACTACCCTTCCACCTGGTCTCCTGGACACACAGTATATCCAGCTTCCTTCTCTGCATCGTGTCCATCAACTCTCTACCTTTTCCTGTCATAGTCCCAATATTCAAAGTCCCTACTCTCAGTCCCAGGCTCTTTCCTTTCCTCCTCTCTCTCTGCTTCCGAACACGCACTCCTCCTCTTCTTCTTCTTCTTGTTCTTCGACCCACAGTAGCCCGATTTCCATTAGTACCCTGTAGGTCATCAGTACCAATGGCGGTCGTTGTTAACCCGGTCCGCGACCCATCCGGTATGGTATAGTTATGGTTGACTCGCATGTTTGGTTTTGGCAAACGTTTTACGCCGGATGCCCCTCCTGACGCAACCCTCTGCATTTATCCGGGCTTGGGACCGGCACAGGGAGACACTGCTCCGTGCCCCCCCCCCCCCCAAAGGCAGGCTTGGAGAGACACGGGCCAGTGCCGCCCTGAGGCTGCATTACCCTCTCTTTCTTACATTTATTATAAAAATATGCTTATCTTCCTTTTAGCTCATCACACATGTCTTTATGATTTTCAGTCCATGCCTCAGCCGGCCTGAAGCTCCACTGATGCGCATGTGCGGATGCCTCTATCTAGCGGACATAAAATAAAGACAATCATTCAAATGTGAATGAGTCGGCGTGATGCTCCGGGATGTGTGGAGCTCAGGGAGCTCCACGAGTGAGGGAGTTAAGTTAGGGCGGGGGTGCAAGTAGGCTCTAGGATTCCCCGAGTCGGGGCGAGCGATGGGTTTAGAGGCGTATCGCATTGAAGATAATGGCCGCATATCCTTCTTGGACTTTTCTAAAGCCTTTGACTCGGTCGAACATCCATTTATCATAGCAACGCTCGAACATTTTGGATTTGGTTAAATATTCAGGAATGTGATCCGTGGGCTCTATGAGAATATTCATAGCTGTGTCACCCTGCCAAGCGGCACCACTCCGAGCTTCCATGTTGATGTGGGAATCCCCCAAGGTTGCCCCATCTCACCCTATTTATTTATAATTGCTACCGAAATGCTAGCCGTTTATGTTGAAAAGAGCAACGATATCCAAAAGTTAGACGTGCTGGGGACTGAAATTGTTATTAGCCTGCTGGCAGATGACACAACCTTAGTTTTGAAAAATGAACATCAAGTCCCAATAAGTGCCGAAAACAACCAAAACATTCTCCAAGGCTTCAGGATTGTCATTAAACTTAAAGAAATGCAAACTTCTTGCGCTGCATGACTCGCCACTAAAGGAAATCAGCGATGTTTCTATGAAATCAGAAATAAAATACTTGAGCATTTTCCTATCCAAGGACCAAACGTTAAATCAATCCAGGAACATTGAATCTAAACTGAATCAAAGTAAAGCTTAATTCTAATATATGGCTCCAGAGAGATTTATCAATATTAGGCCGGATATATTTGACTAAAATGGATGTGTTTATCCAGATGTATATACCCAGCGTATTCCAATGCTGCTCCAAATCAACTCGTAAAATCTGTTAACCAAATCAATTTCAACTTTATCTGGAGGAACAGACCACACCATCTAAGAAAAATCACATATGGTGAAAGAAACAAGTGAAGGAGGGCTGAAAGTGATAGAGTCGGACTGCTTGAATGGGACATTGAAGGTGAACTGGTTGAAATCCTGGATCAAACCTCATCGTTCTTTCTGGTATTGTACTCCAAACTACTTATTCAACAAAGTCGGCGGCCTGAGTCTTCTGCTTATCTCTGACTTGGATATCAACAAGATTCCTGTCAAATGTTCAGAGTTCCATAAACAAATATTATTATACTGGAAAATGATATACGTACACAATTTCTCACCACACAGTATAATAGTTTGGAACAATCGATATGTACTGCATGGCAACAAACCTCTGTTTTACAAGGAATGCTTTGAGAAAGGTATATGGTCGATAATTGACTTGATGGATGACACTGGCAGTCCTCTGGACAATGAGCAGTTCTGTACTACACACAGATTCAAGCCTCCCATATTAGAGTTGCTAAAGTTACGAAACGCACTGCCTCGACAATTTGTATTCCTGACCAAAAATATAATGACGCACCGAACCGTACAACCACAGTTACCCCGACTATCACTCCAGGGAATCTCAATTGTGGACAGAAAGCGCGGCAACTCCTTTATTAGGAAATGTTTCACAGGAAACTTATTCCCTGGACGTCAAAAAAAAAAAAAAGGATATTTTAAATAAATTTGATGAGGAATCGATTGCCACGCTGCGAACTATGTATCTGACTCTACCCATACCCCCAAGGCAAAAGAGACCCACTTCAAAATTATGACTGACATCTACCCATCTAAGGAATTATCGAGGGTACGCTTTAATTTTGAAGATAATATTTGTACATTTTGTGAAGACAACATTGAAACCACTGACCATATATTTTTTCTCCTTCTCATTCCATCGTCACCAGTTTCCTTCTCAAAAGATGATATAACATTCTGTTTACTTATAAGCAACATAACAGATGAACTCTGTGTCAATGTTCTTTTAGGCCTGGCCAAGTTCTTCATTCACAAGAACAGAATGCAAAAATGCTCCCCAAATTTTAATGTCTTAATAAACGATTTTGAAATATAAAAAAAAAAAAAAAAAATCCTTAAAACTTATGGAAAAATCCAAAAACTAAAAAATATAGTTACCCATGTCCGAGGTTCCTTTTTTTTTTGGTAAAAAAAAAAAACAAAACAAAAAAAACAACTTGATTACATGTTACATTCCCCTTGCAATTTTTTTTTTTTTTTTTCGTTTTAATTTCTTATTTGTCTATCTATTGATTTAATTACTTCCTTTTAATTTCTTTTTTTGTCTCGCACTGTAAATTTCTCACAAACCTGTAACACTATTAACTTCTCATTACATACAGAACAAATGTCCTGATGTCCGTTGCTTCCTCATCCCTGGTTGTTTCATTGACATTCAGTTCTACCTTGCTATGTTTATTTGTACATTTGTATATTTGGGTGTACTATTTATGTTCAATTAAAAACAGTTTGATGTCTGAGATTCCTTGTGAACCGCCAACTTAATTACATGTTATATTCCCCTCACAATTTTTTTTTTTCGTTTTTAATTTTATTTTTCTATCTATTTATTTAATTATATCCTTCTAATTTTCTTTTTTTGTCTAGCATTAAAAATTTCTCGCAAACCGTTAACACTATTAACTTCTGATTACTTACACCACGATTGCGCTTATGCCCCCCCACCCATCCCGCTTTTTCCGTACGGAGGCAGACACTGAGATCGAAAGCAAATGGGTGTCATTGAAATGCAGTAACAGGGTGATAACAGCCGTGTTCGAAGTGTGTAGGGGCTTATAGGAGAGCAGAAGCACGTCACGCAATTCACCTGAGTTCGGAGGATCGGGAGTACCAGGGCCCATAGCGGAGAAGCGGAAGAGCGGAGTTATGTGTCTCTTCTCAAAGGCGGGGAAGCTGGGGGGCAGCAGGACCCCTTAGACCGGCTAAGGTGAGCCTACTCCGGACAGAGATCACCCGGAGTTATGACTGGAGCTCCCGGACCTCTGGGCACACACATATGTGAATGACTGGATGAGCTAATGTTGGTTTGGTTGTGGATACGTTTCGGCCAATGCTATCAGCACAGCGATGATGAGTTCAGGTGTGTCTGTGTGTGTTTGTGTGTTTGTGTGTGTGTGTGTGTGTGTGTGTGTGTGTGTGCGTGTGTTTGTGTGTGTGTGAGAGTTTGTTTTTGTGGGTTGGGGGGGGTTCCCGCGGACACGGAGTACCAGGGCCTGGAGCGGATGAGGTGAGGAGCGGAGGAGAGCAGAAGCCCGGACCGTGATTCGCTTGTGTCCAGCGGTTCGGGAGTTCCAGGGCCCGAAACGGAGGAGCGGAGGAGCGGAGGAGCGGAGGAGCGGAGGAGCGGAGGACAGCAAAACCCCTTTCTGCAATTCGCCTGAGTCCGGCGGATCGGTAGTACCTGGTTCCGCAGCGGATGAGCGGAGGAGTGGAGGAGATGTTTCTCTTCTCAGAGGCGGCGAGGGGGGGGGGGCAGGACCCCTTACCCTTATCCCCCCCGGACGTTTGAGTGGAGCTCCCGGACCTCCGGGCACGCACATGCGAATGACTGGATCACAGGGAGTGCCAGGGCCTGGAGCGGATGAGCAGAGGAGAGGCGGAGGGCAGAAGCCCGGCCCTGTTCAAGAGTTCCAGGGTCCAAAGCGGGGGAGCGAAGAAGCGGAGGAGGGGAGGAGAGCAGAAGAGCAAAAAACTGGCCCGGAATTCACCGAAGTCCCGCGGATCGGGAGTTCCAGGGCCCGGAGTGGAAGAGCGGAGGAGCGGAGGAGAGGAGGAGCGGAGCAAAGCTAAGCCCGTCTTAACAACAAGGAAATTACAGATGAGGCTATAATTTCTAATGAAAACTTTAAATTCTATAGCCACGTATACACTTCGACATTGTCAAAAAGCGATTGTGACTCCTTTCCATTAAATATTCCTCAATATATCCCAAAAATAAACAACAAACAATATATGTTTGTTTATATATGTTTATATATAAACAACAAAAAATATACAGTTTGATGTCTGAGATTCCTTGTGAATCGCCAACTTAATTACATGTCGTATTCCCCTTGCATTTTTTTTTTTTGGTTTTAATTTCATTTGTCTATCTATTTATCTAATTATTTCCTTTTAATTTCGTTTTTTGTCTAGCACTGTAAATTTCTCACAAACCTGTAACACTATTAACTTCTCATTACATACAGAACAAATGTCCTCATGTCCGTTGCTTCCTCATGCCTGGTTGTTTCATTGACATTCAGTTCTACCTTGCTATGTTTATTTGTACATTTGTATATTTGGGTGTACTATTTATGTTCAATTAAAAACAGTTTGATGTCTGAGATTCCCTGTGAACCGCCAACTTAATTACATGTTATATTCCCCTCACAATTTTTTTTTTTTCGTTTTTAATTTTATTTTTCTATCTATTTATTTAATTATATCCTTTTAATTTTCTTTTTTTGTCTAGCATTAAAAATTTCTCGCAAACCGTTAACACTATTAACTTCTGATTACTTACAGCACGAATGCGCTTATGCCCCCCCACCCCCCACCCCCCCGCTTTTTCCGTACGGTGGCAGACACTGAGATCGAAAGCAAATGGGTGTCATTGAAATGCAGTAACAGGGTGATAACAGCCGTGTTCGAAGTGTGTAGGGGCTTATAGTAGAGCAGAAGCACGTCACGCAATTCACCTGAGTTCGGAGGATCGGGAGTACCAGGGCCCATAGCGGAGAAGCGGAAGAGCGGAGTTATGTGTCTCTTCTCAAAGGCCGGGAAGCTGGGGGGCAGCAGGACCCCTTAGAGCGGCTAATGTGAGCCTTCTCCGGACATAGATCACCCGGACTTATGACTGGAGCTCCCGGACCTCTGGGCACACACATATGTGAATGAGTGGATGAGCTAATGTTGGTTTGGTTGTGGAAACGTTTCGGCCAATGCTATTAGCACAGCTATGATGAGTTCAGGTGTGTCTGTGTGTGTTTGTGTGTTTGTGTGTGTGTGTGTGTGTGTGTGTGTGCGTGTGTTTGTGTGTGTGTGAGAGTTTGTTTTTGTGGGTTGGGGGGGGTTCCCGCGGACACGGAGTACCAGGGCCTGGAGCGGATGAGGTGAGGAGCGGAGGAGAGCAGAAGCCCGGACCGTGATTCGCTTGTGTCCAGCGGTTCGGGAGTTCCAGGGCCCGAAACGGAGGAGCGGAGGAGCGGAGGACGGCAAAACCCCTTTCTGCAATTCGCCTGAGTCCGGCGGATCGGTAATACCTGGTTCCGCAGCGGAGGAGCGGAGGAGTGGAGGAGATGTTTCTCTTCTCAGAGGCGGCGAGGAGGGGGGGAGAGGGACAGGACCCCTTACCCTTACCCCCCCCGGACGTTTGAGTGGAGCTCCCGGACCTCCGGGCACGCACATGCGAATGACTGGATCACAGGGAGTGCCAGGGCCTGGAGCGGATGAGCAGAGGAGAGGCGGAGGGCAGAAGCCCGGCCCTGTTCAAGAGTTCCAGGGTCCAAAGCGGGGGAGCGAAGAAGCGGAGGAGGGGAGGAGAGCAGAAGAGCAAAAAAACTGGCCCGGAATTCACCGAAGTCCCGCGGATCGGGAGTTCCAGGGCCCGGAGCGGAAGAGCGGAGGAGAGGAGGAGCGGAGCAAAGCGGAAGCCCGTCTTAACAACAAGGAAATTACAGATGAGGCTATCATTTCCAATGAAAACTTTAAATTCTATAGCCACCTATACACTTCGACATTGTCAAAAAGCGATTGTGACTCCTTTCCATTAAATATTCCTCAATATATCCCAAAAATAAACAACAAACAATATATGTTTGTTTATATATGTTTATATATAAACAACAAAAAATATACAGTTTGATGTCTGAGATTCCTTGTGAATCGCCAACTTAATTACATGTCGTATTCCCCTTGCATTTTTTTTTTTCGGTTTTAATTTCATTGGTCTATCTATTTATTTAATTATTTCCTTTTAATTTCTTTTTTTGTCTAGCAATGTAAATTTCTCACAAACCGTTAACACTATTAACTTCTGATTACATACAGAACGAATGTCCTTATGTCCTTTTCTTCTTCATGCCTGGTTGTTTCATTGACATTCAGTTCTACCTTGCCATGTTTATTTGTACATTTGCGTGTACTATTTATGTTCAATTAAAAAAAAAAAAAAAAAAAGAATGAGAGGCTGAGAAAATCTCCATGTCTCTCTCTCTCCCCCCTTAATGCCCCCCCGCTTTTTCCGTACGTTGGCAGACAATGAGATCAAAAGCAAATGGGTGTCATCGTAATGCAGTAACAGGGTGATAAAGGCCATGTTAGAAGTGTGTATGGGCTTATTTTACAGGCTTTCCCCTGGTACTCCATGGATTACCAGGGGCGTTTCTGCCGTGAAGCTGAAAGGAGCTGTTTCGGTGTTCCTGTTTATAAATCCACTCAGCAATGAGGTGAAAAGCACATCGGTATCGATATA
>NW_028234009.1:107500-117500 GCF_037954325.1 Fistularia commersonii
CACCTTCAATTTCCAATTTCAGACTCATAAGTCTATCTGACATTCTTTTCACCTCTAGGACGTTCCTTACGAACTCCTCCTTCAAGATGACTCCTACTCCATTTCTCTTCTTGTCAGCACCATAATAGTATAACTTAAAGCCTGCTCCTAAGCTTCTAGCCTTACTACCCTTCCACCTGGTCTCCTGGACACACAGTATATCCAGCTTCCTTCTCTGCATCGTGTCCATCAACTCTCTACCTTTTCCTGTCATAGTCCCAATATTCAAAGTCCCTACTCTCAGTCCCAGGCTCTTTCCTTTCCTCCTCTCTCTCTGCTTCCGAACACGCACTCCTCCTCTTCTTCTTCTTCTTGTTCTTCGACCCACAGTAGCCCGATTTCCATTAGTACCCTGTAGGTCATCAGTACCAATGGCGGTCGTTGTTAACCCGGTCCGCGACCCATCCGGTATGGTATAGTTATGGTTGACTCGCATGTTTGGTTTTGGCAAACGTTTTACGCCGGATGCCCCTCCTGACGCAACCCTCTGCATTTATCCGGGCTTGGGACCGGCACAGGGAGACACTGCTCCGTGCCCCCCCCCCCCCCAAAGGCAGGCTTGGAGAGACACGGGCCAGTGCCGCCCTGAGGCTGCATTACCCTCTCTTTCTTACATTTATTATAAAAATATGCTTATCTTCCTTTTAGCTCATCACACATGTCTTTATGATTTTCAGTCCATGCCTCAGCCGGCCTGAAGCTCCACTGATGCGCATGTGCGGATGCCTCTATCTAGCGGACATAAAATAAAGACAATCATTCAAATGTGAATGAGTCGGCGTGATGCTCCGGGATGTGTGGAGCTCAGGGAGCTCCACGAGTGAGGGAGTTAAGTTAGGGCGGGGGTGCAAGTAGGCTCTAGGATTCCCCGAGTCGGGGCGAGCGATGGGTTTAGAGGCGTATCGCATTGAAGATAATGGCCGCATATCCTTCTTGGACTTTTCTAAAGCCTTTGACTCGGTCGAACATCCATTTATCATAGCAACGCTCGAACATTTTGGATTTGGTTAAATATTCAGGAATGTGATCCGTGGGCTCTATGAGAATATTCATAGCTGTGTCACCCTGCCAAGCGGCACCACTCCGAGCTTCCATGTTGATGTGGGAATCCCCCAAGGTTGCCCCATCTCACCCTATTTATTTATAATTGCTACCGAAATGCTAGCCGTTTATGTTGAAAAGAGCAACGATATCCAAAAGTTAGACGTGCTGGGGACTGAAATTGTTATTAGCCTGCTGGCAGATGACACAACCTTAGTTTTGAAAAATGAACATCAAGTCCCAATAAGTGCCGAAAACAACCAAAACATTCTCCAAGGCTTCAGGATTGTCATTAAACTTAAAGAAATGCAAACTTCTTGCGCTGCATGACTCGCCACTAAAGGAAATCAGCGATGTTTCCATGAAATCAGAAATAAAATACTTGAGCATTTTCCTATCCAAGGACCAAACGTTAAATCAATCCAGGAACATTGAATCTAAACTGAATCAAAGTAAAGCTTAATTCTAATATATGGCTCCAGAGAGATTTATCAATATTAGGCCGGATATATTTGACTAAAATGGATGTGTTTATCCAGATGTATATACCCAGCGTATTCCAATGCTGCTCCAAATCAACTCGTAAAATCTGTTAACCAAATCAATTTCAACTTTATCTGGAGGAACAGACCACACCATCTAAGAAAAATCACATATGGTGAAAGAAACAAGTGAAGGAGGGCTGAAAGTGATAGAGTCGGACTGCTTGAATGGGACATTGAAGGTGAACTGGTTGAAATCCTGGATCAAACCTCATCGTTCTTTCTGGTATTGTACTCCAAACTACTTATTCAACAAAGTCGGCGGCCTGAGTCTTCTGCTTATCTCTGACTTGGATATCAACAAGATTCCTGTCAAATGTTCAGAGTTCCATAAACAAATATTATTATACTGGAAAATGATATACGTACACAATTTCTCACCACACAGTATAATAGTTTGGAACAATCGATATGTACTGCATGGCAACAAACCTCTGTTTTACAAGGAATGCTTTGAGAAAGGTATATGGTCGATAATTGACTTGATGGATGACACTGGCAGTCCTCTGGACAATGAGCAGTTCTGTACTACACACAGATTCAAGCCTCCCATATTAGAGTTGCTAAAGTTACGAAACGCACTGCCTCGACAATTTGTATTCCTGACCAAAAATATAATGACGCACCGAACCGTACAACCACAGTTACCCCGACTATCACTCCAGGGAATCTCAATTGTGGACAGAAAGCGCGGCAACTCCTTTATTAGGAAATGTTTCACAGGAAACTTATTCCCTGGACGTCAAAAAAAAAAAAAAGGATATTTTAAATAAATTTGATGAGGAATCGATTGCCACGCTGCGAACCATGTATCTGACTCTACCCATACCCCCAAGGCAAAAGAGACCCACTTCAAAATTATGACTGACATCTACCCATCTAAGGAATTATCGAGGGTACGCTTTAATTTTGAAGATAATATTTGTACATTTTGTGAAGACAACATTGAAACCACTGACCATATATTTTTTCTCCTTCTCATTCCATCGTCACCAGTTTCCTTCTCAAAAGATGATATAACATTCTGTTTACTTATAAGCAACATAACAGATGAACTCTGTGTCAATGTTCTTTTAGGCCTGGCCAAGTTCTTCATTCACAAGAACAGAATGCAAAAATGCTCCCCAAATTTTAATGTCTTCATAAACGATTTTGAAATATAAAAAAAAAAAAAAAAAAATCCTTAAAACTTATGGAAAAATCCAAAAACTAAAAAATATAGTTACCCATGTCCGAGGTTCCTTTTTTTTTTGGTAAAAAAAAAAAAACAAAAAAAAAAAAACAACTTGATTACATGTTACATTCCCCTTGCAATTTTTTTTTTTTTTTTTTCGTTTTAATTTCTTATTTGTCTATCTATTGATTTAATTACTTCCTTTTAATTTCTTTTTTTGTCTCGCACTGTAAATTTCTCACAAACCTGTAACACTATTAACTTCTCATTACATACAGAACAAATGTCCTGATGTCCGTTGCTTCCTCATCCCTGGTTGTTTCATTGACATTCAGTTCTACCTTGCTATGTTTATTTGTACATCTGTATATTTGGGTGTACTATTTATGTTCAATTAAAAACAGTTTGATGTCTGAGATTCCTTGTGAACCGCCAACTTAATTACATGTTATATTCCCCTCACAATTTTTTTTTTTCGTTTTTAATTTTATTTTTCTATCTATTTATTTAATTATATCCTTCTAATTTTCTTTTTTTGTCTAGAATTAAAAATTTCTCGCAAACCGTTAACACTATTAACTTCTGATTACTTACACCACGAATGCGCTTATGCCCCCCCACCCATCCCGCTTTTTCCGTACGGAGGCAGACACTGAGATCGAAAGCAAATGGGTGTCATTGAAATGCAGTAACAGGGTGATAACAGCCGTGTTCGAAGTGTGTAGGGGCTTATAGGAGAGCAGAAGCACGTCACGCAATTCACCTGAGTTCGGAGGATCGGGAGTACCAGGGCCCATAGCGGAGAAGCGGAAGAGCGGAGTTATGTGTCTCTTCTCAAAGGCGGGGAAACTGGGGGGCAGCAGGACCCCTTAGACCGGCTAATGTGAGTCTTCTCCGGACATAGATCACCCGGACTTATGACTGGAGCTCCCGGACCTCTGGGCACACACATATGTGAATGAGTGGATGAGCTAATGTTGGTTTGGTTGTGGATACGTTTCGGCCAATGCTATCAGCACAGCTATGATTATCCCCAGAACGTTGAGAACGAGCTCCCGGAACTCCAGACATGCGTATATAAAAGAGTGGAATTAAGGTGTGTGTGTGTGTGTGTGTGTGTGTGTGTGTGTGTGTGTGTGTATACGTGTGGGACAGAAGTAATGTTGGGGACAGAAATTGTTATTAGCCTGCTGGCAGATGACACAACCTTAGTTTTGAAAAATGAACATCAAGTCCCAATAAGTGCTGAAAACAACCAAAACATTCTCCAAGGCTTCAGGATTGTCATTAAACTTAAAGAAATGCAAACTTCTTGCGCTGCATGACTCGCCACTAAAGGAAATCAGCGATGTTTCCATGAAATCAGAAATAAAATACTTGAGCATTTTCCTATCCAAGGACCAAACGTTAAATCAATCCAGGAACATTGAATCTAAACTGAATCAAAGTAAAGCTTAATTCTAATATATGGCTCCAGAGAGATTTATCAATATTAGGCCGGATATATTTGACTAAAATGGATGTGTTTATCCAGATGTATATACCCAGCGTATTCCAATGCTGCTCCAAATCAACTCGTAAAATCTGTTAACCAAATCAATTTCAACTTTATCTGGAGGAACAGACCACACCATCTAAGAAAAATCACATATGGTGAAAGAAACAAGTGAAGGAGGGCTGAAAGTGATAGAGTCGGACTGCTTGAATGGGACATTGAAGGTGAACTGGTTGAAATCCTGGATCAAACCTCATCGTTCTTTCTGGTATTGTACTCCAAACTACTTATTCAACAAAGTCGGCGGCCTGAGTCTTCTGCTTATCTCTGACTTGGATATCAACAAGATTCCTGTCAAATGTTCAGAGTTCCATAAACAAATATTATTATACTGGAAAATGATATACGTACACAATTTCTCACCACACAGTATAATAGTTTGGAACAATCGATATGTACTGCATGGCAACAAACCTCTGTTTTACAAGGAATGCTTTGAGAAAGGTATATGGTCGATAATTGACTTGATGGATGACACTGGCAGTCCTCTGGACAATGAGCAGTTCTGTACTACACACAGATTCAAGCCTCCCATATTAGAGTTGCTAAAGTTACAAAACGCACTGCCTCGACAATTTGTATTCCTGACCAAAAATATAATGACGCACCGAACCGTACAACCACAGTTACCCCGACTATCACTCCAGGGAATCTCAATTGTGGACAGAAAGCGCGGCAACTCCTTTATTAGGAAATGTTTCACAGGAAACTTATTCCCTGGACGTCAAAAAAAAAAAAAAGGATATTTTAAATAAATTTGATGAGGAATCGATTGCCACGCTGCGAACCATGTATCTGACTCTACCCATACCCCCAAGGCAAAAGAGACCCACTTCAAAATTATGACTGACATCTACCCATCTAAGGAATTATCGAGGGTACGCTTTAATTTTGAAGATAATATTTGTACATTTTGTGAAGACAACATTGAAACCACTGACCATATATTTTTTCTCCTTCTCATTCCATCGTCACCAGTTTCCTTCTCAAAAGATGATATAACATTCTGTTTACTTATAAGCAACATAACAGATGAACTCTGTGTCAATGTTCTTTTAGGCCTGGCCAAGTTCTTCATTCACAAGAACAGAATGCAAAAATGCTCCCCAAATTTTAATGTCTTCATAAACGATTTTGAAATATAAAAAAAAAAAAAAAAAAATCCTTAAAACTTATGGAAAAATCCAAAAACTAAAAAATATAGTTACCCATGTCCGAGGTTCCTTTTTTTTTTGGTAAAAAAAAAAAACAAAAAAAAAACAACAACTTGATTACATGTTACATTCCCCTTGCAATTTTTTTTTTTTTTTTTCGTTTTAATTTCTTATTTGTCTATCTATTGATTTAATTACTTCCTTTTAATTTCTTTTTTTGTCTCGCACTGTAAATTTCTCACAAACCTGTAACACTATTAACTTCTCATTACATACAGAACAAATGTCCTGATGTCCGTTGCTTCCTCATCCCTGGTTGTTTCATTGACATTCAGTTCTACCTTGCTATGTTTATTTGTACATCTGTATATTTGGGTGTACTATTTATGTTCAATTAAAAACAGTTTGATGTCTGAGATTCCTTGTGAACCGCCAACTTAATTACATGTTATATTCCCCTCACAATTTTTTTTTTTCGTTTTTAATTTTATTTTTCTATCTATTTATTTAATTATATCCTTCTAATTTTCTTTTTTTGTCTAGCATTAAAAATTTCTCGCAAACCGTTAACACTATTAACTTCTGATTACTTACAGCACGATTGCGCTTATGCCCCCCCACCCATCCCGCTTTTTCCGTACGGAGGCAGACACTGAGATCGAAAGCAAATGGGTGTCATTGAAATGCAGTAACAGGGTGATAACAGCCGTGTTCGAAGTGTGTAGGGGCTTATAGGAGAGCAGAAGCACGTCACGCAATTCACCTGAGTTCAGAGGATCGGGAGTACCAGGGCCCATAGCGGAGAAGCGGAAGAGCGGAGTTATGTGTCTCTTCTCAAAGGCGGGGAAGCTGGGGGGCAGCAGGACCCCTTAGACCGGCTAAGGTGAGCCTACTCCGGACAGAGATCACCCGGAGTTATGACTGGAGCTCCCGGACCTCTGGGCACACACATATGTGAATGACTGGATGAGCTAATGTTGGTTTGGTTGTGGATACGTTTCGGCCAATGCTATCAGCACAGCGATGATGAGTTCAGGTGTGTCTGTGTGTGTTTGTGTGTTTGTGTGTGTGTGTGTGTGTGTGTGTGTGTGTGCGTGTGTTTGTGTGTGTGTGAGAGTTTGTTTTTGTGGGTTGGGGGGGGTTCCCGCGGACACGGAGTACCAGGGCCTGGAGCGGATGAGGTGAGGAGCGGAGGAGAGCAGAAGCCCGGACCGTGATTCGCTTGTGTCCAGCGGCTCGGGAGTTCCAGGGCCCGAAACGGAGGAGCGGAGGAGCGGAGGAGCGGAGGAGCGGAGGACAGCAAAACCCCTTTCTGCAATTCGCCTGAGTCCGGCGGATCGGTAGTACCTGGTTCCGCAGCGGATGAGCGGAGGAGTGGAGGAGATGTTTCTCTTCTCAGAGGCGGCGAGGGGGGGGGGGCAGGACCCCTTACCCTTATCCCCCCCGGACGTTTGAGTGGAGCTCCCGGACCTCCGGGCACGCACATGCGAATGACTGGATCACAGGGAGTGCCAGGGCCTGGAGCGGATGAGCAGAGGAGAGGCGGAGGGCAGAAGCCCGGCCCTGTTCAAGAGTTCCAGGGTCCAAAGCGGGGGAGCGAAGAAGCGGAGGAGGGGAGGAGAGCAGAAGAGCAAAAAACTGGCCCGGAATTCACCGAAGTCCCGCGGATCGGGAGTTCCAGGGCCCGGAGCGGAAGAGCGGAGGAGCGGAGGAGAGGAGGAGCGGAGCAAAGCTAAGCCCGTCTTAACAACAAGGAAATTACAGATGAGGCTATAATTTCTAATGAAAACTTTAAATTCTATAGCCACGTATACACTTCGACATTGTCAAAAAGCGATTGTGACTCCTTTCCATTAAATATTCCTCAATATATCCCAAAAATAAACAACAAACAATATATGATTGTTTATATATGTTTATATATAAACAACAAAAAATATACAGTTTGATGTCTGAGATTCCTTGTGAATCGCCAACTTAATTACATGTCGTATTCCCCTTGCATTTTTTTTTTTTGGTTTTAATTTCATTTGTCTATCTATTTATCTAATTATTTCCTTTTAATTTCGTTTTTTGTCTAGCACTGTAAATTTCTCACAAACCTGTAACACTATTAACTTCTCATTACATACAGAACAAATGTCCTCATGTCCGTTGCTTCCTCATGCCTGGTTGTTTCATTGACATTCAGTTCTACCTTGCTATGTTTATTTGTACATTTGTATATTTGGGTGTACTATTTATGTTCAATTAAAAACAGTTTGATGTCTGAGATTCCCTGTGAACCGCCAACTTAATTACATGTTATATTCCCCTCACAATTTTTTTTTTTTCGTTTTTAATTTTATTTTTCTATCTATTTATTTAATTATATCCTTTTAATTTTCTTTTTTTGTCTAGCATTAAAAATTTCTCGCAAACCGTTAACACTATTAACTTCTGATTACTTACAGCACGAATGCGCTTATGCCCCCCCACCCCCCACCCCCCGCTTTTCCGTACGGTGGCAGACACTGAGATCGAAAGCAAATGGGTGTCATTGAAATGCAGTAACAGGGTGATAACAGCCGTGTTCGAAATGTGTAGGGGCTTATAGGAGAGCAGAAGCACGTCACGCAATTCACCTGAGTTCGGAGGATCGGGAGTACCAGGGCCCATAGCGGAGAAGCGGAAGAGCGGAGTTATGTGTCTCTTCTCAAAGGCCGGGAAGCTGGGGGGCAGCAGGACCCCTTAGAGCGGCTAATGTGAGCCTTCTCCGGACATAGATCACCCGGACTTATGACTGGAGCTCCCGGACCTCTGGGCACACACATATGTGAATGAGTGGATGAGCTAATGTTGGTTTGGTTGTGGAAACGTTTCGGCCAATGCTATTAGCACAGCTATGATGAGTTCAGGTGTGTCTCTGTGTGTTTGTGTGTTTGTGTGTGTGTATGCGTGTGTATGTGTGTGTGTGTGTGTGTGTGTGTGTGTGTGTGCGTGTGTTTGTGTGTGTGTGAGAGTTTGTTTTTGTGGGTTGGGGGGGGTTCCCGCGGACACGGAGTACCAGGGCCTGGAGCGGATGAGGTGAGGAGCGGAGGAGAGCAGAAGCCCGGACCGTGATTCGCTTGTGTCCAGCGGTTCGGGAGTTCCAGGGCCCGAAACGGAGGAGCGGAGGAGCGGAGGACGGCAAAACCCCTTTCTGCAATTCGCCTGAGTCCGGCGGATCGGTAATACCTGGTTCCGCAGCGGAGGAGCGGAGGAGTGGAGGAGATGTTTCTCTTCTCAGAGGCGGCGAGGGGTGGGGACAGGACACCTTACCCTTACCCCCCCCGGACGTTTGAGTGGAGCTCCCGGACCTCCGGGCACGCACATGCGAATGACTGGATCACAGGGAGTGCCAGGGCCTGGAGCGGATGAGCAGAGGAGAGGCGGAGGGCAGAAGCCCGGCCCTGTTCAAGAGTTCCAGGGTCCAAAGCGGGGGAGCGAAGAAGCGGAGGAGGGGAGGAGAGCAGAAGAGCAAAAAACTGGCCCGGCATTCACCGAAGTCCCGCGGATCGGGAGTTCCAGGGCCCGGAGCGGAAGAGCGGAGGAGCGGAGGAGAGGAGGAGCGGAGCAAAGCGGAAGCCCGTCTTAACAACAAGGAAATTACAGATGAGGCTATAATTTCTAATGAAAACTTTAAATTCTATAGCCACGTATACACTTCGACATTGTCAAAAAGCGATTGTGACTCCTTTCCATTAAATATTCCTCAATATATCCCAAAAATAAACAACAAACAATATATGTTTGTTTATATATGTTTATATATAAACAACAAAAAATATACAGTTTGATGTCTGAGATTCCTTGTGAATCGCCAACTTAATTACATGTCGTATTCCCCTTGCATTTTTTTTTTTTGGTTTTAATTTCATTTGTCTATCTATTTATCTAATTATTTCCTTTTAATTTCGTTTTTTGTCTAGCACTGTAAATTTCTCACAAACCTGTAACACTATTAACTTCTCATTACATACAGAACAAATGTCCTCATGTCCGTTGCTTCCTCATGCCTGGTTGTTTCATTGACATTCAGTTCTAACTTGCTATGTTTATTTGTACATTTGTATATTTGGGTGTACTATTTATGTTCAATTAAAAACAGTTTGATGTCTGAGATTCCCTGTGAACCGCCAACTTAATTACATGTTATATTCCCCTCACAATTTTTTTTTTTTCGTTTTTAATTTTATTTTTCTATCTATTTATTTAATTATATCCTTTTAATTTTCTTTTTTTGTCTAGCATTAAAAATTTCTCGCAAACCGTTAACACTATTAACTTCTGATTACTTACAGCACGAATGCGCTTATGCCCCCCCACCCCCCACCCCCCCGCTTTTCCGTACGGTGGCAGACACTGAGATCGAAAGCAAATGGGTGTCATTGAAATGCAGTAACAGGGTGATAACAGCCGTGTTCGAAGTGTGTAGGGGCTTATAGGAGAGCAGAAGCACGTCACGCAATTCACC
>NW_028234009.1:127500-147500 GCF_037954325.1 Fistularia commersonii
ATTCACTATCTCTTCTCTGTACATGACCGAACCATCTCAGTCTGGCTTCTCTGACCTTCTCTCCAAAACATCGAACATGTGCCGTCCCTCTGATAGATTCATTCCTGATCCTCTCCATCCTGGTCACTCCCAAAGAGAACCTCAACATCTTCATCTCTGCAACCTCTAGTTCTGCCTGCTGTCTTTTGGTCATTGTAACAGTTTCTAGTCCATACATCATCGCTGGTCTCACCACTGTCTTGTACACCTTTCCTTTTATTCTGGCCGATAGTCTTCTATCACATAGTACCCCTGACACTTTTCTCCACCCATTCCAACCTGCTTGGACCCGTCTCTTCACCTCTTTTCCGCACTCTCCGTTGCTCTGGACTGTTGACCCTAAGTACCTGAAATCCTCCAGCTTCTTGATCTCCATTCCCTGTAGCCTCACCGCTCCACCCGAGTTCCTCTCATTCACACACATATATTCTGTCTTGCTGCGACTAACTTTCATTCCTCTCCTTTCCAGAGCATACCTCCACCTCTCTAGATTTTCCTCTACCTGTTGTCTGCTCTCACTACAGATCACAATGTCATCCGCAAACATCATGGTCCATGGGGATTCCTGTCTAACCTCATCTGTCAGCCTATCCATCACCATTGCGAACAAGAAGGGGCTCAGTGCTGATCCCTGATGGAGTCCCACCTCCACCTTGAACTTCTCTGTTACCCCTACAGCACACCGTACCAGTGTCTCACAGCTAGCATACATGTCCTGCACCAGTCCAACATACTTCTCTGCCACTCCAGACTTCCTCATACAATACCAGAGCTCCTCTCTTGGCACCCTGTCATATGCTTTTTCTAGGTCTACAAAAACGCAGTGCAACTCCCTCTGGCCTTCTCTGTACTTTTCTATTAGCATTCTCAACGCAAATACTGCATCTGTAGTACTCTTCCTAGGCATGAAGCCATACTGCTGTTCACAAATGCTGACTTCTGCTCTCAGTCTAGTTTCCACTACTCTTTCCCATAACTTCATTGTATGGCTCATCAACTTTATCCCTCTGTAGTTGCCACAATTCTGCACATCCCCTTTATTCTTAAAAATAGGCACCATCACACTTTGTCTCCATTCTTCAGGCATCTTCTCACTCTCTAAGATCCTGTTGAATAATCTAGTCAGAAAATCTACCGCTGCCTCTCCTAGACACTTCCACACCTCCACAGGTATATCATCAGGACCAACTGCTTTTCCACTCTTCATCCTCTTCAATGCCTTCCTCACTTCACTTTTACTAATTTTTGCTACTTTGTGGTCTACAATAGTCACCTCTTCTACCCTTGCCTCTCTTTCATTTTCCACATTCATCAGTTCTTCAAAGTACTCTTTCCATCTTCCCATCACTCTTCTAGCATCTGTCAATACATTTCCCTCTCTGTCCTTTATCACCCGGACCTGTTGTACATCCTTTGCATCTTTATCTCTCTGTCTCGCCAACCTGTATAGATCATTCTCACCCTCCTTACTATCCAACCGAGCATACAAGTCATCATAAGCCCTTTGTTTTGCCTTTGCTACCTCTATCTTTACCTTTCGCCGCACCTCCCTGAACTCCTGTCTGTTCTCTTCAGTCCTCTCAGTATCCCACTTCTTCTTCGCTAACCGCTTTCTCTGTATACACTCCTGCACTTCCTCATTCCACCACCAAGTCTCCTTATCTACTTTCCTTCCAGATGACACACCAAGTACTCTTTTACCTGTCTCCCTGATAACACTAGCTGTAGTTGTCCAATCATCTGGAAGCTCACCCTGACCACCCAGACCCTTTCTCAACTCCTCCCTGAAAACCATGCAACACTCCTCCCTTTTCAGCTTCCACCATTTTGTCCTCTGCTCTGCCTTTGTCCTCTTCATCTTCCTTGTCACCAGAGTCATCCTACAAACCACCATCCTATGCTGTCTGGCTACACTCTCACCTACAACTACTTTGCAGTCACTAATCTCTTTCAGGTTACCCCGTCTATACAAGATGTAGTCTACCTGCGTGCTCCTACCTCCGCTCTTATAAGTTACCCTATGTTCCTGTTTTTTCTGGAAAAAGGTGTTCACTACAGCCATTTCCATCCTTTTTGCAAAATCTACCACCATCTGTCCCTCTGCATTCCTATCCTTGATACCAAATCTGCCCATCACTTCTTCATCCCCTCTATTGCCTTCACCAACATGTCCATTGAAGTCTGCACCAATGACCACTCTCTCATTTCTGGGGATATTCTGCATCACTTCATCTAACTCATTCCAGAACTTCTCCTTCTCTTCAGATTCACATCCCACCTGCGGGGCATAGCCACTAACAACATTGAGCATCACACCTTCGATTTCCAGTTTCAGACTCATAAGTCTATCTGACATTCTTTTCACCTCTAGGACGTTCCTAACAAACTCCTCCTTCAAGATAACTCCTACTCCATTTCTCTTCTTGTCAGTACCATAATAGTACAACTTAAAGCCTGCTCCTAAGCTTCTAGCCTTACTACCTTTCCACCTGGTCTCCTGGACACACAGTATATCCACCTTCCTTCTCTGCATCATGTCGACCAGCTCTCTACCTTTTCCTGTCATAGTCCCAACATTCAAAGTCCCTACTCTCAGTCCCAGACTCTTTCCCTTCCTCCTCTCTCTCTGCTTCCGAACACGCACTCCTCCTCTTCTTCTTGTTCTTGTTCTTCGACCCACAGTAGCCCAATTTCCATTAGTACCCTGTAGGTCATCAGTACCAATGGCGGTCGTTGTTAACCCGGTCCGCGACCGATCCGGTATGGTATAGTTTTGGTTGTCTCGCATATTTGGTTTTGGCAAAAGTTTTACGCCGGATGCCCTTCCTGACGCAACCCTCTGCATTTATCCGGGCTTGGGACCGGCACAGGGAGACACTGCTCCGTGCCCCCCCAAGGCAGGCTTGGAGAGGCACGGGCCAGTGCCGCCCTGAGGCTGCATTTTGTCAGCACCATAATAGTATAACTTAAAGCCTGCTCCTAAGCTTCTAGCCTTACTACCCTTCCACCTGGTCTCCTGGACACACAGTATATCCAGCTTCCTTCTCTGCATCGTGTCCATCAACTCTCTACCTTTTCCTGTCATAGTCCCAATATTCAAAGTCCCTACTCTCAGTCCCAGGCTCTTTCCTTTCCTCCTCTCTCTCTGCTTCCGAACACGCACTCCTCCTCTTCTTCTTCTTCTTGTTCTTCGACCCACAGTAGCCCGATTTCCATTAGTACCCTGTAGGTCATCAGTACCAATGGCGGTCGTTGTTAACCCGGTCCGCGACCCATCCGGTATGGTATAGTTATGGTTGACTCGCATGTTTGGTTTTGGCAAACGTTTTACGCCGGATGCCCCTCCTGACGCAACCCTCTGCATTTATCCGGGCTTGGGACCGGCACAGGGAGACACTGCTCCGTGCCCCCCCCCCCCCCCAAAGGCAGGCTTGGAGAGACACGGGCCAGTGCCGCCCTGAGGCTGCATTACCCTCTCTTTCTTACATTTATTATAAAAATATGCTTATCTTCCTTTTAGCTCATCACACATGTCTTTATGATTTTCAGTCCATGCCTCAGCCGGCCTGAAGCTCCACTGATGCGCATGTGCGGATGCCTCTATCTAGCGGACATAAAATAAAGACAATCATTCAAATGTGAATGAGTCGGCGTGATGCTCCGGGATGTGTGGAGCTCAGGGAGCTCCACGAGTGAGGGAGTTAAGTTAGGGCGGGGGTGCAAGTAGGCTCTAGGATTCCCCGAGTCGGGGCGAGCGATGGGTTTAGAGGCGTATCGCATTGAAGATAATGGCCGCATATCCTTCTTGGACTTTTCTAAAGCCTTTGACTCGGTCGAACATCCATTTATCATAGCAACGCTCGAACATTTTGGATTTGGTTAAATATTCAGGAATGTGATCCGTGGGCTCTATGAGAATATTCATAGCTGTGTCACCCTGCCAAGCGGCACCACTCCGAGCTTCCATGTTGATGTGGGAATCCCCCAAGGTTGCCCCATCTCACCCTATTTATTTATAATTGCTACCGAAATGCTAGCCGTTTATGTTGAAAAGAGCAACGATATCCAAAAGTTAGACGTGCTGGGGACTGAAATTGTTATTAGCCTGCTGGCAGATGACACAACCTTAGTTTTGAAAAATGAACATCAAGTCCCAATAAGTGCCGAAAACAACCAAAACATTCTCCAAGGCTTCAGGATTGTCATTAAACTTAAAGAAATGCAAACTTCTTGCGCTGCATGACTCGCCACTAAAGGAAATCAGCGATGTTTCCATGAAATCAGAAATAAAATACTTGAGCATTTTCCTATCCAAGGACCAAACGTTAAATCAATCCAGGAACATTGAATCTAAACTGAATCAAAGTAAAGCTTAATTCTAATATATGGCTCCAGAGAGATTTATCAATATTAGGCCGGATATATTTGACTAAAATGGATGTGTTTATCCAGATGTATATACCCAGCGTATTCCAATGCTGCTCCAAATCAACTCGTAAAATCTGTTAACCAAATCAATTTCAACTTTATCTGGAGGAACAGACCACACCATCTAAGAAAAATCACATATGGTGAAAGAAACAAGTGAAGGAGGGCTGAAAGTGATAGAGTCGGACTGCTTGAATGGGACATTGAAGGTGAACTGGTTGAAATCCTGGATCAAACCTCATCGTTCTTTCTGGTATTGTACTCCAAACTACTTATTCAACAAAGTCGGCGGCCTGAGTCTTCTGCTTATCTCTGACTTGGATATCAACAAGATTCCTGTCAAATGTTCAGAGTTCCATAAACAAATATTATTATACTGGAAAATGATATACGTACACAATTTCTCACCACACAGTATAATAGTTTGGAACAATCGATATGTACTGCATGGCAACAAACCTCTGTTTTACAAGGAATGCTTTGAGAAAGGTATATGGTCGATAATTGACTTGATGGATGACACTGGCAGTCCTCTGGACAATGAGCAGTTCTGTACTACACACAGATTCAAGCCTCCCATATTAGAGTTGCTAAAGTTACGAAACGCACTGCCTCGACAATTTGTATTCCTGACCAAAAATATAATGACGCACCGAACCGTACAACCACAGTTACCCCGACTATCACTCCAGGGAATCTCAATTGTGGACAGAAAGCGCGGCAACTCCTTTATTAGGAAATGTTTCACAGGAAACTTATTCCCTGGACGTCAAAAAAAAAAAAAAGGATATTTTAAATAAATTTGATGAGGAATCGATTGCCACGCTGCGAACCATGTATCTGACTCTACCCATACCCCCAAGGCAAAAGAGACCCACTTCAAAATTATGACTGACATCTACCCATCTAAGGAATTATCGAGGGTACGCTTTAATTTTGAAGATAATATTTGTACATTTTGTGAAGACAACATTGAAACCACTGACCATATATTTTTTCTCCTTCTCATTCCATCGTCACCAGTTTCCTTCTCAAAAGATGATATAACATTCTGTTTACTTATAAGCAACATAACAGATGAACTCTGTGTCAATGTTCTTTTAGGCCTGGCCAAGTTCTTCATTCACAAGAACAGAATGCAAAAATGCTCCCCAAATTTTAATGTCTTCATAAACGATTTTGAAATATAAAAAAAAAAAAAAAAAAATCCTTAAAACTTATGGAAAAATCCGAAAACTAAAAAATATAGTTACCCATGTCCGAGGTTCCTTTTTTTTTTGGTAAAAAAAAAAAAACAAAAAAAAAAAAACAACTTGATTACATGTTACATTCCCCTTGCAATTTTTTTTTTTTTTTTTCGTTTTAATTTCTTATTTGTCTATCTATTGATTTAATTACTTCCTTTTAATTTCTTTTTTTGTCTCGCACTGTAAATTTCTCACAAACCTGTAACACTATTAACTTCTCATTACATACAGAACAAATGTCCTGATGTCCGTTGCTTCCTCATCCCTGGTTGTTTCATTGACATTCAGTTCTACCTTGCTATGTTTATTTGTACATCTGTATATTTGGGTGTACTATTTATGTTCAATTAAAAACAGTTTGATGTCTGAGATTCCTTGTGAACCGCCAACTTAATTACATGTTATATTCCCCTCACAATTTTTTTTTTTCGTTTTTAATTTTATTTTTCTATCTATTTATTTAATTATATCCTTTTAATTTTCTTTTTTTGTCTAGCATTAAAAATTTCTCGCAAACCGTTAACACTATTAACTTCTGATTACTTACACCACGATTGCGCTTATGCCCCCCCACCCATCCCGCTTTTTCCGTACGGAGGCAGACACTGAGATCGAAAGCAAATGGGTGTCATTGAAATGCAGTAACAGGGTGATAACAGCCGTGTTCGAAGTGTGTAGGGGCTTATAGGAGAGCAGAAGCACGTCACGCAATTCACCTGAGTTCGGAGGATCGGGAGTACCAGGGCCCATAGCGGAGAAGCGGAAGAGCGGAGTTATGTGTCTCTTCTCAAAGGCCGGGAAGCTGGGGGGCAGCAGGACCCCTTAGAGCGGCTAATGTGAGCCTTCTCCGGACATAGATCACCCGGACTTATGACTGGAGCTCCCGGACCTCCGGGCACACACATATGTGAATGAGTGGATGAGCTAATGTCGGTTTGGTTGTGGATACGTTTCGGCCAATGCTATCAGCACAGCTATGATTATCCCCAGAACGTTGAGAACGAGCTCCCGGAACTCCAGACATGCGTATATAAAAGAGTGGAATTAAGGTGTGTGTGTGTGTGTGTGTGTGTGTGTGTGTGTGTATACGTGTGGGACAGAAGTAATGTTGGGGACAGAAATTGTTATTAGCCTGCTGGCAGATGACACAACCTTAGTTTTGAAAAATGAACATCAAGTCCCAATAAGTGCTGAAAAAAACCAAAACATTCTCCAAGGCTTCAGGATTGTCATTAAACTTAAAGAAATGCAAACTTCTTGCGCTGCATGACTCGCCACTAAAGGAAATCAGCGATGTTTCTATGAAATCAGAAATAAAATACTTGAGCATTTTCCTATTCAAGGACCAAACGTTAAATCAATCCAGGAACATTGAATCTAAACTGAATCAAAGTAAAGCTTAATTCTAATATATGGCTCCAGAGAGATTTATCAATATTAGGCCGGATATATTTGACTAAAATGGATGTGTTTATCCAGATGTATATACCCAGCGTATTCCAATGCTGCTCCAAATCAACTCGTATAATCTGTTAACCAAATCAATTTCAACTTTATCTGGAGGAACAGACCACACCATCTAAGAAAAATCACATATGGTGAAAGAAACAAGTGAAGGAGGGCTGAAAGTGATAGAGTCGGACTGCTTGAATGGGACATTGAAGGTGAACTGGTTGAAATCCTGGATCAAACCTCATCGTTCTTTCTGGTATTGTACTCCAAACTACTTATTCAACAAAGTCGGCGGCCTGAGTCTTCTGCTTATCTCTGACTTGGATATCAACAAGATTCCTGTCAAATGTTCAGAGTTCCATAAACAAATATTATTATACTGGAAAATGATATACGTACACAATTTCTCACCACACAGTATAATAGTTTGGAACAATCGATATGTACTGCATGGCAACAAACCTCTGTTTTACAAGGAATGCTTTGAGAAAGGTATATGGTCGATAATTGACTTGATGGATGACACTGGCAGTCCTCTGGACAATGAGCAGTTCTGTACTACACACAGATTCAAGCCTCCCATATTAGAGTTGCTAAAGTTACGAAACGCACTGCCTCGACAATTTGTATTCCTGACCAAAAATATAATGACGCACCGAACCGTACAACCACAGTTACCCCGACTATCACTCCAGGGAATCTCAATTGTGGACAGAAAGCGCGGCAACTCCTTTATTAGGAAATGTTTCACAGGAAACTTATTCCCTGGACGTCAAAAAAAAAAAAAAGGATATTTTAAATAAATTTGATGAGGAATCGATTGCCACGCTGCGAACCATGTATCTGACTCTACCCATACCCCCAAGGCAAAAGAGACCCACTTCAAAATTATGACTGACATCTACCCATCTAAGGAATTATCGAGGGTACGCTTTAATTTTGAAGATAATATTTGTACATTTTGTGAAGACAACATTGAAACCACTGACCATATATTTTTTCTCCTTCTCATTCCATCGTCACCAGTTTCCTTCTCAAAAGATGATATAACATTCTGTTTACTTATAAGCAACATAACAGATGAACTCTGTGTCAATGTTCTTTTAGGCCTGGCCAAGTTCTTCATTCACAAGAACAGAATGCAAAAATGCTCCCCAAATTTTAATGTCTTCATAAACGATTTTGAAATATAAAAAAAAAAAAAAAAAAATCCTTAAAACTTATGGAAAAATCCAAAAACTAAAAAATATAGTTACCCATGTCCGAGGTTCCTTTTTTTTTTGGTAAAAAAAAAAAAAAAAAAAAAAAAAAAACAACTTGATTACATGTTACATTCCCCTTGCAATTTTTTTTTTTTTTTTTTCGTTTTAATTTCTTATTTGTCTATCTATTGATTTAATTACTTCCTTTTAATTTCTTTTTTTGTCTCGCACTGTAAATTTCTCACAAACCTGTAACACTATTAACTTCTCATTACATACAGAACAAATGTCCTGATGTCCGTTGCTTCCTCATCCCTGGTTGTTTCATTGACATTCAGTTCTACCTTGCTATGTTTATTTGTACATTTGTATATTTGGGTGTACTATTTATGTTCAATTAAAAACAGTTTGATGTCTGAGATTCCTTGTGAACCGCCAACTTAATTACATGTTATATTCCCCTCACAATTTTTTTTTTTCGTTTTTAATTTTATTTTTCTATCTATTTATTTAATTATATCCTTCTAATTTTCTTTTTTTGTCTAGCATTAAAAATTTCTCGCAAACCGTTAACACTATTAACTTCTGATTACTTACACCACGAATGCGCTTATGCCCCCCCACCCATCCCGCTTTTTCCGTACGGAGGCAGACACTGAGATCGAAAGCAAATGGGTGTCATTGAAATGCAGTAACAGGGTGATAACAGCCGTGTTCGAAGTGTGTAGGGGCTTATAGGAGAGCAGAAGCACGTCACGCAATTCACCTGAGTTCGGAGGATCGGGAGTACCAGGGCCCATAGCGGAGAAGCGGAAGAGCGGAGTTATGTGTCTCTTCTCAAAGGCGGGGAAACTGGGGGGCAGCAGGACCCCTTAGACCGGCTAATGTGAGTCTTCTCCGGACATAGATCACCCGGACTTATGACTGGAGCTCCCGGACCTCTGGGCACACACATATGTGAATGACTGGATGAGCTAATGTTGGTTTGGTTGTGGATACGTTTCGGCCAATGCTATCAGCACAGCTATGATTATCCCCAGAACGTTGAGAACGAGCTCCCGGAACTCCAGACATGCGTATATAAAAGAGTGGAATTAAGGTGTGTGTGTGTGTGTGTGTGTGTGTGTGTGTGTGTGTGTGTGTGTGTGTGTATACGTGTGGGACAGAAGTAATGTTGGGGACAGAAATTGTTATTAGCCTGCTGGCAGATGACACAACCTTAGTTTTGAAAAATGAACATCAAGTCCCAATAAGTGCTGAAAACAACCAAAACATTCTCCAAGGCTTCAGGATTGTCATTAAACTTAAAGAAATGCAAACTTCTTGCGCTGCATGACTCGCCACTAAAGGAAATCAGCGATGTTTCCATGAAATCAGAAATAAAATACTTGAGCATTTTCCTATCCAAGGACCAAACGTTAAATCAATCCAGGAACATTGAATCTAAACTGAATCAAAGTAAAGCTTAATTCTAATATATGGCTCCAGAGAGATTTATCAATATTAGGCCGGATATATTTGACTAAAATGGATGTGTTTATCCAGATGTATATACCCAGCGTATTCCAATGCTGCTCCAAATCAACTCGTAAAATCTGTTAACCAAATCAATTTCAACTTTATCTGGAGGAACAGACCACACCATCTAAGAAAAATCACATATGGTGAAAGAAACAAGTGAAGGAGGGCTGAAAGTGATAGAGTCGGACTGCTTGAATGGGACATTGAAGGTGAACTGGTTGAAATCCTGGATCAAACCTCATCGTTCTTTCTGGTATTGTACTCCAAACTACTTATTCAACAAAGTCGGCGGCCTGAGTCTTCTGCTTATCTCTGACTTGGATATCAACAAGATTCCTGTCAAATGTTCAGAGTTCCATAAACAAATATTATTATACTGGAAAATGATATACGTACACAATTTCTCACCACACAGTATAATAGTTTGGAACAATCGATATGTACTGCATGGCAACAAACCTCTGTTTTACAAGGAATGCTTTGAGAAAGGTATATGGTCGATAATTGACTTGATGGATGACACTGGCAGTCCTCTGGACAATGAGCAGTTCTGTACTACACACAGATTCAAGCCTCCCATATTAGAGTTGCTAAAGTTACGAAACGCACTGCCTCGACAATTTGTATTCCTGACCAAAAATATAATGACGCACCGAACCGTACAACCACAGTTACCCCGACTATCACTCCAGGGAATCTCAATTGTGGACAAAAAGCGCGGCAACTCCTTTATTAGGAAATGTTTCACAGGAAACTTATTCCCTGGACGTCAAAAAAAAAAAAAAGGATATTTTAAATAAATTTGATGAGGAATCGATTGCCACGCTGCGAACCATGTATCTGACTCTACCCATACCCCCAAGGCAAGAGAGACCCACTTCAAAATTATGACTGACATCTACCCATCTAAGGAATTATCGAGGGTACGCTTTAATTTTGAAGATAATATTTGTACATTTTGTGAAGACAACATTGAAACCACTGACCATATATTTTTTCTCCTTCTCATTCCATCGTCACCAGTTTCCTTCTCAAAAGATGATATAACATTCTGTTTACTTATAAGCAACATAACAGATGAACTCTGTGTCAATGTTCTTTTAGGCCTGGCCAAGTTCTTCATTCACAAGAACAGAATGCAAAAATGCTCCCCAAATTTTAATGTCTTCATAAACGATTTTGAAATATAAAAAAAAAAAAAAAAAAATCCTTAAAACTTATGGAAAAATCCAAAAACTAAAAAATATAGTTACCCATGTCCGAGGTTCCTTTTTTTTTTGGTAAAAAAAAAAAAAAAAAAAAAAAAAAAACAACTTGATTACATGTTACATTCCCCTTGCAATTTTTTTTTTTTTTTTTTCGTTTTAATTTCTTATTTGTCTATCTATTGATTTAATTACTTCCTTTTAATTTCTTTTTTTGTCTCGCACTGTAAATTTCTCACAAACCTGTAACACTATTAACTTCTCATTACATACAGAACAAATGTCCTGATGTCCGTTGCTTCCTCATCCCTGGTTGTTTCATTGACATTCAGTTCTACCTTGCTATGTTTATTTGTACATTTGTATATTTGGGTGTACTATTTATGTTCAATTAAAAACAGTTTGATGTCTGAGATTCCTTGTGAACCGCCAACTTAATTACATGTTATATTCCCCTCACAATTTTTTTTTTTCGTTTTTAATTTTATTTTTCTATCTATTTATTTAATTATATCCTTCTAATTTTCTTTTTTTGTCTAGCATTAAAAATTTCTCGCAAACCGTTAACACTATTAACTTCTGATTACTTACACCACGAATGCGCTTATGCCCCCCCACCCATCCCGCTTTTTCCGTACGGAGGCAGACACTGAGATCGAAAGCAAATGGGTGTCATTGAAATGCAGTAACAGGGTGATAACAGCCGTGTTCGAAGTGTGTAGGGGCTTATAGGAGAGCAGAAGCACGTCACGCAATTCACCTGAGTTCGGAGGATCGGGAGTACCAGGGCCCATAGCGGAGAAGCGGAAGAGCGGAGTTATGTGTCTCTTCTCAAAGGCGGGGAAACTGGGGGGCAGCAGGACCCCTTAGACCGGCTAATGTGAGTCTTCTCCGGACATAGATCACCCGGACTTATGACTGGAGCTCCCGGACCTCTGGGCACACACATATGTGAATGAGTGGATGAGCTAATGTTGGTTTGGTTGTGGATACGTTTCGGCCAATGCTATCAGCACAGCTATGATTATCCCCAGAACGTTGAGAACGAGCTCCCGGAACTCCAGACATGCGTATATAAAAGAGTGGAATTAAGGTGTGTGTGTGTGTGTGTGTGTGTGTGTGTGTGTGTGTGTGTGTGTGTGTATACGTGTGGGACAGAAGTAATGTTGGGGACAGAAATTGTTATTAGCCTGCTGGCAGATGACACAACCTTAGTTTTGAAAAATGAACATCAAGTCCCAATAAGTGCTGAAAACAACCAAAACATTCTCCAAGGCTTCAGGATTGTCATTAAACTTAAAGAAATGCAAACTTCTTGCGCTGCATGACTCGCCACTAAAGGAAATCAGCGATGTTTCCATGAAATCAGAAATAAAATACTTGAGCATTTTCCTATCCAAGGACCAAACGTTAAATCAATCCAGGAACATTGAATCTAAACTGAATCAAAGTAAAGCTTAATTCTAATATATGGCTCCAGAGAGATTTATCAATATTAGGCCGGATATATTTGACTAAAATGGATGTGTTTATCCAGATGTATATACCCAGCGTATTCCAATGCTGCTCCAAATCAACTCGTAAAATCTGTTAACCAAATCAATTTCAACTTTATCTGGAGGAACAGACCACACCATCTAAGAAAAATCACATATGGTGAAAGAAACAAGTGAAGGAGGGCTGAAAGTGATAGAGTCGGACTGCTTGAATGGGACATTGAAGGTGAACTGGTTGAAATCCTGGATCAAACCTCATCGTTCTTTCTGGTATTGTACTCCAAACTACTTATTCAACAAAGTCGGCGGCCTGAGTCTTCTGCTTATCTCTGACTTGGATATCAACAAGATTCCTGTCAAATGTTCAGAGTTCCATAAACAAATATTATTATACTGGAAAATGATATACGTACACAATTTCTCACCACACAGTATAATAGTTTGGAACAATCGATATGTACTGCATGGCAACAAACCTCTGTTTTACAAGGAATGCTTTGAGAAAGGTATATGGTCGATAATTGACTTGATGGATGACACTGGCAGTCCTCTGGACAATGAGCAGTTCTGTACTACACACAGATTCAAGCCTCCCATATTAGAGTTGCTAAAGTTACGAAACGCACTGCCTCGACAATTTGTATTCCTGACCAAAAATATAATGACGCACCGAACCGTACAACCACAGTTACCCCGACTATCACTCCAGGGAATCTCAATTGTGGACAAAAAGCGCGGCAACTCCTTTATTAGGAAATGTTTCACAGGAAACTTATTCCCTGGACGTCAAAAAAAAAAAAAAGGATATTTTAAATAAATTTGATGAGGAATCGATTGCCACGCTGCGAACCATGTATCTGACTCTACCCATACCCCCAAGGCAAAAGAGACCCACTTCAAAATTATGACTGACATCTACCCATCTAAGGAATTATCGAGGGTACGCTTTAATTTTGAAGATAATATTTGTACATTTTGTGAAGACAACATTGAAACCACTGACCATATATTTTTTCTCCTTCTCATTCCATCGTCACCAGTTTCCTTCTCAAAAGATGATATAACATTCTGTTTACTTATAAGCAACATAACAGATGAACTCTGTGTCAATGTTCTTTTAGGCCTGGCCAAGTTCTTCATTCACAAGAACAGAATGCAAAAATGCTCCCCAAATTTTAATGTCTTCATAAACGATTTTGAAATATAAAAAAAAAAAAAAAAAATCCTTAAAACTTATGGAAAAATCCAAAAACTAAAAAATATAGTTACCCATGTCCGAGGTTCCTTTTTTTTTTGGTAAAAAAAAAAAACAAAAAAAAAACAACAACTTGATTACATGTTACATTCCCCTTGCAATTTTTTTTTTTTTTTTTTCGTTTTAATTTCTTATTTGTCTATCTATTGATTTAATTACTTCCTTTTAATTTCTTTTTTTGTCTCGCACTGTAAATTTCTCACAAACCTGTAACACTATTAACTTCTCATTACATACAGAACAAATGTCCTGATGTCCGTTGCTTCCTCATCCCTGGTTGTTTCATTGACATTCAGTTCTACCTTGCTATGTTTATTTGTACATCTGTATATTTGGGTGTACTATTTATGTTCAATTAAAAACAGTTTGATGTCTGAGATTCCTTGTGAACCGCCAACTTAATTACATGTTATATTCCCCTCACAATTTTTTTTTTTCGTTTTTAATTTTATTTTTCTATCTATTTATTTAATTATATCCTTTTAATTTTCTTTTTTTGTCTAGCATTAAAAATTTCTCGCAAACCGTTAACACTATTAACTTCTGATTACTTACACCACGAATGCGCTTATGCCCCCCCACCCATCCCGCTTTTTCCGTACGGAGGCAGACACTGAGATCGAAAGCAAATGGGTGTCATTGAAATGCAGTAACAGGGTGATAACAGCCGTGTTCGAAGTGTGTAGGGGCTTATAGGAGAGCAGAAGCACGTCACGCAATTCACCTGAGTTCGGAGGATCGGGAGTACCAGGGCCCATAGCGGAGAAGCGGAAGAGCGGAGTTATGTGTCTCTTCTCAAAGGCCGGGAAGCTGGGGGGCAGCAGGACCCCTTAGAGCGGCTAATGTGAGCCTTCTCCGGACATAGATCACCCGGACTTATGACTGGAGCTCCCGGACCTCCGGGCACACACATATGTGAATGAGTGGATGAGCTAATGTCGGTTTGGTTGTGGATACGTTTCGGCCAATGCTATCAGCACAGCTATGATTATCCCCAGAACGTTGAGAACGAGCTCCCGGAACTCCAGACATGCGTATATAAAAGAGTGGAATTAAGGTGTGTGTGTGTGTGTGTGTGTGTGTGTGTGTGTGTATACGTGTGGGACAGAAGTAATGTTGGGGACAGAAATTGTTATTAGCCTGCTGGCAGATGACACAACCTTAGTTTTGAAAAATGAACATCAAGTCCCAATAAGTGCTGAAAAAAACCAAAACATTCTCCAAGGCTTCAGGATTGTCATTAAACTTAAAGAAATGCAAACTTCTTGCGCTGCATGACTCGCCACTAAAGGAAATCAGCGATGTTTCTATGAAATCAGAAATAAAATACTTGAGCATTTTCCTATCCAAGGACCAAACGTTAAATCAATCCAGGAACATTGAATCTAAACTGAATCAAAGTAAAGCTTAATTCTAATATATGGCTCCAGAGAGATTTATCAATATTAGGCCGGATATATTTGACTAAAATGGATGTGTTTATCCAGATGTATATACCCAGCGTATTCCAATGCTGCTCCAAATCAACTCGTAAAATCTGTTAACCAAATCAATTTCAACTTTATCTGGAGGAACAGACCACACCATCTAAGAAAAATCACATATGGTGAAAGAAACAAGTGAAGGAGGGCTGAAAGTGATAGAGTCGGACTGCTTGAATGGGACATTGAAGGTGAACTGGTTGAAATCCTGGATCAAACCTCATCGTTCTTTCTGGTATTGTACTCCAAACTACTTATTCAACAAAGTCGGCGGCCTGAGTCTTCTGCTTATCTCTGACTTGGATATCAACAAGATTCCTGTCAAATGTTCAGAGTTCCATAAACAAATATTATTATACTGGAAAATGATATACGTACACAATTTCTCACCACACAGTATAATAGTTTGGAACAATCGATATGTACTGCATGGCAACAAACCTCTGTTTTACAAGGAATGCTTTGAGAAAGGTATATGGTCGATAATTGACTTGATGGATGACACTGGCAGTCCTCTGGACAATGAGCAGTTCTGTACTACACACAGATTCAAGCCTCCCATATTAGAGTTGCTAAAGTTACGAAACGCACTGCCTCGACAATTTGTATTCCTGACCAAAAATATAATGACGCACCGAACCGTACAACCACAGTTACCCCGACTATCACTCCAGGGAATCTCAATTGTGGACAGAAAGCGCGGCAACTCCTTTATTAGGAAATGTTTCACAGGAAACTTATTCCCTGGACGTCAAAAAAAAAAAAAAGGATATTTTAAATAAATTTGATGAGGAATCGATTGCCACGCTGCGAACCATGTATCTGACTCTACCCATACCCCCAAGGCAAAAGAGACCCACTTCAAAATTATGACTGACATCTACCCATCTAAGGAATTATCGAGGGTACGCTTTAATTTTGAAGATAATATTTGTACATTTTGTGAAGACAACATTGAAACCACTGACCATATATTTTTTCTCCTTCTCATTCCATCGTCACCAGTTTCCTTCTCAAAAGATGATATAACATTCTGTTTACTTATAAGCAACATAACAGATGAACTCTGTGTCAATGTTCTTTTAGGCCTGGCCAAGTTCTTCATTCACAAGAACAGAATGCAAAAATGCTCCCCAAATTTTAATGTCTTCATAAACGATTTTGAAATATAAAAAAAAAAAAAAAAAATCCTTAAAACTTATGGAAAAATCCAAAAACTAAAAAATATAGTTACCCATGTCCGAGGTTCCTTTTTTTTTTGGTAAAAAAAAAAAACAAAAAAAAAAAAACAACTTGATTACATGTTACATTCCCCTTGCAATTTTTTTTTTTTTTTTTCGTTTTAATTTCTTATTTGTCTATCTATTGATTTAATTACTTCCTTTTAATTTCTTTTTTTGTCTCGCACTGTAAATTTCTCACAAACCTGTAACACTATTAACTTCTCATTACATACAGAACAAATGTCCTGATGTCCGTTGCTTCCTCATCCCTGGTTGTTTCATTGACATTCAGTTCTACCTTGCTATGTTTATTTGTACATCTGTATATTTGGGTGTACTATTTATGTTCAATTAAAAACAGTTTGATGTCTGAGATTCCTTGTGAACCGCCAACTTAATTACATGTTATATTCCCCTCACAATTTTTTTTTTTCGTTTTTAATTTTATTTTTCTATCTATTTATTTAATTATATCCTTTTAATTTTCTTTTTTTGTCTAGCATTAAAAATTTCTCGCAAACCGTTAACACTATTAACTTCTGATTACTTACACCACGAATGCGCTTATGCCCCCCCACCCATCCCGCTTTTTCCGTACGGAGGCAGACACTGAGATCGAAAGCAAATGGGTGTCATTGAAATGCAGTAACAGGGTGATAACAGCCGTGTTCGAAGTGTGTAGGGGCTTATAGGAGAGCAGAAGCACGTCACGCAATTCACCTGAGTTCGGAGGATCGGGAGTACCAGGGCCCATAGCGGAGAAGCGGAAGAGCGGAGTTATGTGTCTCTTCTCAAAGGCGGGGAAGCTGGGGGGCAGCAGGACCCCTTAGACCGGCTAAGGTGAGCCTACTCCGGACAGAGATCACCCGGAGTTATGACTGGAGCTCCCGGACCTCTGGGCACACACATATGTGAATGACTGGATGAGCTAATGTTGGTTTGGTTGTGGATACGTTTCGGCCAATGCTATCAGCACAGCGATGATGAGTTCAGGTGTGTCTGTGTGTGTTTGTGTGTTTGTGTGTGTGTGTGTGTGTGTGTGTGTGTGTGCGTGTGTTTGTGTGTGTGTGAGAGTTTGTTTTTGTGGGTTGGGGGGGGTTCCCGCGGACACGGAGTACCAGGGCCTGGAGCGGATGAGGTGAGGAGCGGAGGAGAGCAGAAGCCCGGACCGTGATTCGCTTGTGTCCAGCGGTTCGGGTTTTCCAGGGCCCGAAACGGAGGAGCGGAGGAGCGGAGGAGCGGAGGAGCGGAGGAGCGGAGGAGCGGAGGAGCGGAGGAGCGGAGGACAGCAAAACCCCTTTCTGCAATTCGCCTGAGTCCGGCGGATCGGTAGTACCTGGTTCCGCAGCGGATGAGCGGAGGAGTGGAGGAGATGTTTCTCTTCTCAGAGGCGGCGAGGGGGGGGGGGCAGGACCCCTTACCCTTATCCCCCCCGGACGTTTGAGTGGAGCTCCCGGACCTCCGGGCACGCACATGCGAATGACTGGATCACAGGGAGTGCCAGGGCCTGGAGCGGATGAGCAGAGGAGAGGCGGAGGGCAGAAGCCCGGCCCTGTTCAAGAGTTCCAGGGTCCAAAGCGGGGGAGCGAAGAAGCGGAGGAGGGGAGGAGAGCAGAAGAGCAAAAAACTGGCCCGGAATTCACCGAAGTCCCGCGGATCGGGAGTTCCAGGGCCCGGAGCGGAAGAGCGGAGGAGCGGAGGAGAGGAGGAGCGGAGCAAAGCTAAGCCCGTCTTAACAACAAGGAAATTACAGATGAGGCTATAATTTCTAATGAAAACTTTAAATTCTATAGCCACGTATACACTTCGACATTGTCAAAAAGCGATTGTGACTCCTTTCCATTAAATATTCCTCAATATATCCCAAAAATAAACAACAAACAATATATGTTTGTTTATATATGTTTATATATAAACAACAAAACATATACAGTTTGATGTCTGAGATTCCTTGTGAATCGCCAACTTAATTACATGTCGTATTCCCCTTGCATTTTTTTTTTTTGGTTTTAATTTCATTTGTCTATCTATTTATCTAATTATTTCCTTTTAATTTCGTTTTTTGTCTAGCACTGTAAATTTCTCACAAACCTGTAACACTATTAACTTCTCATTACATACAGAACAAATGTCCTCATGTCCGTTGCTTCCTCATGCCTGGTTGTTTCATTGACATTCAGTTCTACCTTGCTATGTTTATTTGTACATTTGTATATTTGGGTGTACTATTTATGTTCAATTAAAAACAGTTTGATGTCTGAGATTCCCTGTGAACCGCCAACTTAATTACATGTTATATTCCCCTCACAATTTTTTTTTTTTCGTTTTTAATTTTATTTTTCTATCTATTTATTTAATTATATCCTTTTAATTTTCTTTTTTTGTCTAGCATTAAAAATTTCTCGCAAACCGTTAACACTATTAACTTCTGATTACTTACAGCACGAATGCGCTTATGCCCCCCCACCCCCCACCCCCCCGCTTTTTCCGTACGGTGGCAGACACTGAGATCGAAAGCAAATGGGTGTCATTGAAATGCAGTAACAGGGTGATAACAGCCGTGTTCGAAGTGTGTAGGGGCTTATAGTAGAGCAGAAGCACGTCACGCAATTCACCTGAGTTCGGAGGATCGGGAGTACCAGGGCCCATAGCGGAGAAGCGGAAGAGCGGAGTTATGTGTCTCTTCTCAAAGGCCGGGAAGCTGGGGGGCAGCAGGACCCCTTAGAGCGGCTAATGTGAGCCTTCTCCGGACATAGATCACCCGGACTTATGACTGGAGCTCCCGGACCTCTGGGCACACACATATGTGAATGAGTGGATGAGCTAATGTTGGTTTGGTTGTGGAAACGTTTCGGCCAATGCTATTAGCACAGCTATGATGAGTTCAGGTGTGTCTGTGTGTGTTTGTGTGTTTGTGTGTGTGTGTGTGTGTGTGTGTGTGCGTGTGTTTGTGTGTGTGTGAGAGTTTGTTTTTGTGGGTTGGGGGGGGTTCCCGCGGACACGGAGTACCAGGGCCTGGAGCGGATGAGGTGAGGAGCGGAGGAGAGCAGAAGCCCGGACCGTGATTCGCTTGTGTCCAGCGGTTCGGGAGTTCCAGGGCCCGAAACGGAGGAGCGGAGGAGCGGAGGACGGCAAAACCCCTTTCTGCAATTCGCCTGAGTCCGGCGGATCGGTAATACCTGGTTCCGCAGCGGAGGAGCGGAGGAGTGGAGGAGATGTTTCTCTTCTCAGAGGCGGCGAGGAGGGGGGGAGAGGGACAGGACCCCTTACCCTTACCCCCCCCGGACGTTTGAGTGGAGCTCCCGGACCTCCGGGCACGCACATGCGAATGACTGGATCACAGGGAGTGCCAGGGCCTGGAGCGGATGAGCAGAGGAGAGGCGGAGGGCAGAAGCCCGGCCCTGTTCAAGAGTTCCAGGGTCCAAAGCGGGGGAGCGAAGAAGCGGAGGAG
>NW_028234009.1:157500-165000 GCF_037954325.1 Fistularia commersonii
CCTCTATTGCCTTCACCAACATGTCCATTGAAGTCTGCACCAATTACCACTCTCTCATTTCTGGGAATATTCTGCATCACTTCATCCAACTCATTCCAGAACTTCTCCTTCTCTTCAGGTTCACATCCCACCTGTGGCGCATAGCCACTAACAACACTGAGCATCACACCTTCAATTTCCAATTTCAGACTCATAAGTCTATCTGACATTCTTTTCACCTCTAGGACGTTCCTTACAAACTCCTCCTTCAAGATGACTCCTACTCCATTTCTCTTCTTGTCAGCACCATAATAGTATAACTTAAAGCCTGCTCCTAAGCTTCTAGCCTTACTACCCTTCCACCTGGTCTCCTGGACACACAGTATATCCAGCTTCCTTCTCTGCATCGTGTCCATCAACTCTCTACCTTTTCCTGTCATAGTCCCAATATTCAAAGTCCCTACTCTCAGTCCCAGGCTCTTTCCTTTCCTCCTCTCTCTCTGCTTCCGAACACGCACTCCTCCTCTTCTTCTTCTTCTTGTTCTTCGACCCACAGTAGCCCGATTTCCATTAGTACCCTGTAGGTCATCAGTACCAATGGCGGTCGTTGTTAACCCGGTCCGCGACCCATCCGGTATGGTATAGTTATGGTTGACTCGCATGTTTGGTTTTGGCAAACGTTTTACGCCGGATGCCCCTCCTGACGCAACCCTCTGCATTTATCCGGGCTTGGGACCGGCACAGGGAGACACTGCTCCGTGCCCCCCCCCCCCCCAAAGGCAGGCTTGGAGAGACACGGGCCAGTGCCGCCCTGAGGCTGCATTACCCTCTCTTTCTTACATTTATTATAAAAATATGCTTATCTTCCTTTTAGCTCATCACACATGTCTTTATGATTTTCAGTCCATGCCTCAGCCGGCCTGAAGCTCCACTGATGCGCATGTGCGGATGCCTCTATCTAGCGGACATAAAATAAAGACAATCATTCAAATGTGAATGAGTCGGCGTGATGCTCCGGGATGTGTGGAGCTCAGGGAGCTCCACGAGTGAGGGAGTTAAGTTAGGGCGGGGGTGCAAGTAGGCTCTAGGATTCCCCGAGTCGGGGCGAGCGATGGGTTTAGAGGCGTATCGCATTGAAGATAATGGCCGCATATCCTTCTTGGACTTTTCTAAAGCCTTTGACTCGGTCGAACATCCATTTATCATAGCAACGCTCGAACATTTTGGATTTGGTTAAATATTCAGGAATGTGATCCGTGGGCTCTATGAGAATATTCATAGCTGTGTCACCCTGCCAAGCGGCACCACTCCGAGCTTCCATGTTGATGTGGGAATCCCCCAAGGTTGCCCCATCTCACCCTATTTATTTATAATTGCTACCGAAATGCTAGCCGTTTATGTTGAAAAGAGCAACGATATCCAAAAGTTAGACGTGCTGGGGACTGAAATTGTTATTAGCCTGCTGGCAGATGACACAACCTTAGTTTTGAAAAATGAACATCAAGTCCCAATAAGTGCCGAAAACAACCAAAACATTCTCCAAGGCTTCAGGATTGTCATTAAACTTAAAGAAATGCAAACTTCTTGCGCTGCATGACTCGCCACTAAAGGAAATCAGCGATGTTTCCATGAAATCAGAAATAAAATACTTGAGCATTTTCCTATCCAAGGACCAAACGTTAAATCAATCCAGGAACATTGAATCTAAACTGAATCAAAGTAAAGCTTAATTCTAATATATGGCTCCAGAGAGATTTATCAATATTAGGCCGGATATATTTGACTAAAATGGATGTGTTTATCCAGATGTATATACCCAGCGTATTCCAATGCTGCTCCAAATCAACTCGTAAAATCTGTTAACCAAATCAATTTCAACTTTATCTGGAGGAACAGACCACACCATCTAAGAAAAATCACATATGGTGAAAGAAACAAGTGAAGGAGGGCTGAAAGTGATAGAGTCGGACTGCTTGAATGGGACATTGAAGGTGAACTGGTTGAAATCCTGGATCAAACCTCATCGTTCTTTCTGGTATTGTACTCCAAACTACTTATTCAACAAAGTCGGCGGCCTGAGTCTTCTGCTTATCTCTGACTTGGATATCAACAAGATTCCTGTCAAATGTTCAGAGTTCCATAAACAAATATTATTATACTGGAAAATGATATACGTACACAATTTCTCACCACACAGTATAATAGTTTGGAACAATCGATATGTACTGCATGGCAACAAACCTCTGTTTTACAAGGAATGCTTTGAGAAAGGTATATGGTCGATAATTGACTTGATGGATGACACTGGCAGTCCTCTGGACAATGAGCAGTTCTGTACTACACACAGATTCAAGCCTCCCATATTAGAGTTGCTAAAGTTACGAAACGCACTGCCTCGACAATTTGTATTCCTGACCAAAAATATAATGACGCACCGAACCGTACAACCACAGTTACCCCGACTATCACTCCAGGGAATCTCAATTGTGGACAGAAAGCGCGGCAACTCCTTTATTAGGAAATGTTTCACAGGAAACTTATTCCCTGGACGTCAAAAAAAAAAAAAAGGATATTTTAAATAAATTTGATGAGGAATCGATTGCCACGCTGCGAACCATGTATCTGACTCTACCCATACCCCCAAGGCAAAAGAGACCCACTTCAAAATTATGACTGACATCTACCCATCTAAGGAATTATCGAGGGTACGCTTTAATTTTGAAGATAATATTTGTACATTTTGTGAAGACAACATTGAAACCACTGACCATATATTTTTTCTCCTTCTCATTCCATCGTCACCAGTTTCCTTCTCAAAAGATGATATAACATTCTGTTTACTTATAAGCAACATAACAGATGAACTCTGTGTCAATGTTCTTTTAGGCCTGGCCAAGTTCTTCATTCACAAGAACAGAATGCAAAAATGCTCCCCAAATTTTAATGTCTTCATAAACGATTTTGAAATATAAAAAAAAAAAAAAAAAATCCTTAAAACTTATGGAAAAATCCAAAAACTAAAAAATATAGTTACCCATGTCCGAGGTTCCTTTTTTTTTTGGTAAAAAAAAAAAACAAAAAAAAAAAAACAACTTGATTACATGTTACATTCCCCTTGCAATTTTTTTTTTTTTTTTTTCGTTTTAATTTCTTATTTGTCTATCTATTGATTTAATTACTTCCTTTTAATTTCTTTTTTTGTCTCGCACTGTAAATTTCTCACAAACCTGTAACACTATTAACTTCTCATTACATACAGAACAAATGTCCTGATGTCCGTTGCTTCCTCATCCCTGGTTGTTTCATTGACATTCAGTTCTACCTTGCTATGTTTATTTGTACATCTGTATATTTGGGTGTACTATTTATGTTCAATTAAAAACAGTTTGATGTCTGAGATTCCTTGTGAACCGCCAACTTAATTACATGTTATATTCCCCTCACAATTTTTTTTTTTCGTTTTTAATTTTATTTTTCTATCTATTTATTTAATTATATCCTTTTAATTTTCTTTTTTTGTCTAGCATTAAAAATTTCTCGCAAACCGTTAACACTATTAACTTCTGATTACTTACAGCACGAATGCGCTTATGCCCCCCCACCCATCCCGCTTTTTCCGTACGGAGGCAGACACTGAGATCGAAAGCAAATGGGTGTCATTGAAATGCAGTAACAGGGTGATAACAGCCGTGTTCGAAGTGTGTAGGGGCTTATAGTAGAGCAGAAGCACGTCACGCAATTCACCTGAGTTCGGAGGATCGGGAGTACCAGGGCCCATAGCGGAGAAGCGGAAGAGCGGAGTTATGTGTCTCTTCTCAAAGGCGGGGAAGCTGGGGGGCAGCAGGACCCCTTAGACCGGCTAATGTGAGCCTACTCCGGACAGAGATCACCCGGAGTTATGACTGGAGCTCCCGGACCTCTGGGCACACACATATATGAATGAGTGGATGAGCTAATGTCGGTTTGGTTGTGGATACGTTTCGGCCAATGCTATCAGCACAGCGATGATGAGTTCAGGTGTGTCTGTGTGTGTTTGTGTGTTTGTGTGTGTGTGTGTGTGTGTGTGTGTGCGTGTGTTTGTGTGTGTGTGAGAGTTTGTTTTTGTGGGTTGGGGGGGGTTCCCGCGGACACGGAGTACCAGGGCCTGGAGCGGATGAGGTGAGGAGCGGAGGAGAGCAGAAGCCCGGACCGTGATTCGCTTGTGTCCAGCGGTTCGGGAGTTCCAGGGCCTGAAACGGAGGAGCGGAGGAGCGGAGGAGCGGAGGACAGCAAAACCCCTTTCTGCAATTCGCCTGAGTCCGGCGGATCGGTAGTACCTGGTTCCGCAGCGGATGAGCGGAGGAGTGGAGGAGATGTTTCTCTTCTCAGAGGCGGCGAGGGGGGGGGGGGGGGGGCAGGACCCCTTACCCTTATCCCCCCCGGACGTTTGAGTGGAGCTCCCGGACCTCCGGGCACGCACATGCGAATGACTGGATCACAGGGAGTGCCAGGGCCTGGAGCGGATGAGCAGAGGAGAGGCGGAGGGCAGAAGCCCGGCCCTGTTCAAGAGTTCCAGGGTCCAAAGCGGGGGAGCGAAGAAGCGGAGGAGGGGAGGAGAGCAGAAGAGCAAAAAACTGGCCCGGAATTCACCGAAGTCCCGCGGATCGGGAGTTCCAGGGCCCGGAGCGGAAGAGCGGAGGAGCGGAGGAGAGGAGGAGCGGAGCAAAGCTAAGCCCGTCTTAACAACAAGGAAATTACAGATGAGGCTATAATTTCTAATGAAAACTTTAAATTCTATAGCCACGTATACACTTCGACATTGTCAAAAAGCGATTGTGACTCCTTTCCATTAAATATTCCTCAATATATCCCAAAAATAAACAACAAACAATATATGTTTGTTTATATATGTTTATATATAAACAACAAAAAATATACAGTTTGATGTCTGAGATTCCTTGTGAATCGCCAACTTAATTACATGTCGTATTCCCCTTGCATTTTTTTTTTTTGGTTTTAATTTCATTTGTCTATCTATTTATCTAATTATTTCCTTTTAATTTCGTTTTTTGTCTAGCACTGTAAATTTCTCACAAACCTGTAACACTATTAACTTCTCATTACATACAGAACAAATGTCCTCATGTCCGTTGCTTCCTCATGCCTGGTTGTTTCATTGACATTCAGTTCTACCTTGCTATGTTTATTTGTACATTTGTATATTTGGGTGTACTATTTATGTTCAATTAAAAACAGTTTGATGTCTGAGATTCCCTGTGAACCGCCAACTTAATTACATGTTATATTCCCCTCACAATTTTTTTTTTTTCGTTTTTAATTTTATTTTTCTATCTATTTATTTAATTATATCCTTTTAATTTTCTTTTTTTGTCTAGCATTAAAAATTTCTCGCAAACCGTTAACACTATTTACTTCTGATTACTTACAGCACGAATGCGCTTATGCCCCCCCACCCCCCACCCCCCCGCTTTTTCCGTACGGTGGCAGACACTGAGATCGAAAGCAAATGGGTGTCATTGAAATGCAGTAACAGGGTGATAACAGCCGTGTTCGAAGTGTGTAGGGGCTTATAGTAGAGCAGAAGCACGTCACGCAATTCACCTGAGTTCGGAGGATCGGGAGTACCAGGGCCCATAGCGGAGAAGCGGAAGAGCGGAGTTATGTGTCTCTTCTCAAAGGCCGGGAAGCTGGGGGGCAGCAGGACCCCTTAGAGCGGCTAATGTGAGCCTTCTCCGGACATAGATCACCCGGACTTATGACTGGAGCTCCCGGACCTCTGGGCACACACATATGTGAATGAGTGGATGAGCTAATGTTGGTTTGGTTGTGGAAACGTTTCGGCCAATGCTATTAGCACAGCTATGATGAGTTCAGGTGTGTCTGTGTGTGTTTGTGTGTTTGTGTGTGTGTGTGTGTGTGTGTGTGTGCGTGTGTTTGTGTGTGTGTGAGAGTTTGTTTTTGTGGGTTGGGGGGGGTTCCCGCGGACACGGAGTACCAGGGCCTGGAGCGGATGAGGTGAGGAGCGGAGGAGAGCAGAAGCCCGGACCGTGATTCGCTTGTGTCCAGCGGTTCGGGAGTTCCAGGGCCCGAAACGGAGGAGCGGAGGAGCGGAGGACGGCAAAACCCCTTTCTGCAATTCGCCTGAGTCCGGCGGATCGGTAATACCTGGTTCCGCAGCGGAGGAGCGGAGGAGTGGAGGAGATGTTTCTCTTCTCAGAGGCGGCGAGGAGGGGGGGAGAGGGACAGGACCCCTTGCCCTTACCCCCCCCGGACGTTTGAGTGGAGCTCCCGGACCTCCGGGCACGCACATGCGAATGACTGGATCACAGGGAGTGCCAGGGCCTGGAGCGGATGAGCAGAGGAGAGGCGGAGGGCAGAAGCCCGGCCCTGTTCAAGAGTTCCAGGGTCCAAAGCGGGGGAGCGAAGAAGCGGAGGAGGGGAGGAGAGCAGAAGAGCAAAAAAACTGGCCCGGAATTCACCGAAGTCCCGCGGATCGGGAGTTCCAGGGCCCGGAGCGGAAGAGCGGAGGAGAGGAGGAGCGGAGCAAAGCGGAAGCCCGTCTTAACAACAAGGAAATTACAGATGAGGCTATCATTTCCAATGAAAACTTTAAATTCTATAGCCACCTATACACTTCGACATTGTCAAAAAGCGATTGTGACTCCTTTCCATTAAATATTCCTCAATATATCCCAAAAATAAACAACAAACAATATATGTTTGTTTATATATGTTTATATATAAACAACAAAAAATATACAGTTTGATGTCTGAGATTCCTTGTGAATCGCCAACTTAATTACATGTCGTATTCCCCTTGCATTTTTTTTTTTCGGTTTTAATTTCATTGGTCTATCTATTTATTTAATTATTTCCTTTTAATTTCTTTTTTTGTCTAGCAATGTAAATTTCTCACAAACCGTTAACACTATTAACTTCTGATTACATACAGAACGAATGTCCTTATGTCCTTTTCTTCTTCATGCCTGGTTGTTTCATTGACATTCAGTTCTACCTTGCCATGTTTATTTGTACATTTGCGTGTACTATTTATGTTCAATTAAAAAAAAAAAAAAAAAAAGAATGAGAGGCTGAGAAAATCTCCATGTCTCTCTCTCTCCCCCCTTAATGCCCCCCCCGCTTTTTCCGTACGTTGGCAGACAATGAGATCAAAAGCAAATGGGTGTCATCGTAATGCAGTAACAGGGTGATAAAGGCCATGTTAGAAGTGTGTATGGGCTTATTTTACAGGCTTTCCCCTGGTACTCCATGGATTACCAGGGGCGTTTCTGCCGTGAAGCTGAAAGGAGCTGTTTCGGTGTTCCTGTTTATAAATCCACTCAGCAATGAGGTGAAAAGCACATCGGTATCGATATAATTCGGTAACAGGGCGATAACATCCATGTATTCCGCTCTGGGCCCTGGTACTCCTCGGGGGGGTGAACGCCGGGCCGAACTAGTCCTGGTACTCCATGGAGTACCAGAGGCCCGCCGCAGTGAGAGTAAATGGAGCAATTTGGG
>NW_028234009.1:175000-190000 GCF_037954325.1 Fistularia commersonii
TAGCCTTACTACCCTTCCACCTGGTCTCCTGGACACACAGTATATCCAGCTTCCTTCTCTGCATCGTGTCCATCAACTCTCTACCTTTTCCTGTCATAGTCCCAATATTCAAAGTCCCTACTCTCAGTCCCAGGCTCTTTCCTTTCCTCCTCTCTCTCTGCTTCCGAACACGCACTCCTCCTCTTCTTCTTCTTCTTGTTCTTCGACCCACAGTAGCCCGATTTCCATTAGTACCCTGTAGGTCATCAGTACCAATGGCGGTCGTTGTTAACCCGGTCCGCGACCCATCCGGTATGGTATAGTTATGGTTGACTCGCATGTTTGGTTTTGGCAAACGTTTTACGCCGGATGCCCCTCCTGACGCAACCCTCTGCATTTATCCGGGCTTGGGACCGGCACAGGGAGACACTGCTCCGTGCCCCCCCCCCCCCCCAAAGGCAGGCTTGGAGAGACACGGGCCAGTGCCGCCCTGAGGCTGCATTACCCTCTCTTTCTTACATTTATTATAAAAATATGCTTATCTTCCTTTTAGCTCATCACACATGTCTTTATGATTTTCAGTCCATGCCTCAGCCGGCCTGAAGCTCCACTGATGCGCATGTGCGGATGCCTCTATCTAGCGGACATAAAATAAAGACAATCATTCAAATGTGAATGAGTCGGCGTGATGCTCCGGGATGTGTGGAGCTCAGGGAGCTCCACGAGTGAGGGAGTTAAGTTAGGGCGGGGGTGCAAGTAGGCTCTAGGATTCCCCGAGTCGGGGCGAGCGATGGGTTTAGAGGCGTATCGCATTGAAGATAATGGCCGCATATCCTTCTTGGACTTTTCTAAAGCCTTTGACTCGGTCGAACATCCATTTATCATAGCAACGCTCGAACATTTTGGATTTGGTTAAATATTCAGGAATGTGATCCGTGGGCTCTATGAGAATATTCATAGCTGTGTCACCCTGCCAAGCGGCACCACTCCGAGCTTCCATGTTGATGTGGGAATCCCCCAAGGTTGCCCCATCTCACCCTATTTATTTATAATTGCTACCGAAATGCTAGCCGTTTATGTTGAAAAGAGCAACGATATCCAAAAGTTAGACGTGCTGGGGACTGAAATTGTTATTAGCCTGCTGGCAGATGACACAACCTTAGTTTTGAAAAATGAACATCAAGTCCCAATAAGTGCCGAAAACAACCAAAACATTCTCCAAGGCTTCAGGATTGTCATTAAACTTAAAGAAATGCAAACTTCTTGCGCTGCATGACTCGCCACTAAAGGAAATCAGCGATGTTTCCATGAAATCAGAAATAAAATACTTGAGCATTTTCCTATCCAAGGACCAAACGTTAAATCAATCCAGGAACATTGAATCTAAACTGAATCAAAGTAAAGCTTAATTCTAATATATGGCTCCAGAGAGATTTATCAATATTAGGCCGGATATATTTGACTAAAATGGATGTGTTTATCCAGATGTATATACCCAGCGTATTCCAATGCTGCTCCAAATCAACTCGTAAAATCTGTTAACCAAATCAATTTCAACTTTATCTGGAGGAACAGACCACACCATCTAAGAAAAATCACATATGGTGAAAGAAACAAGTGAAGGAGGGCTGAAAGTGATAGAGTCGGACTGCTTGAATGGGACATTGAAGGTGAACTGGTTGAAATCCTGGATCAAACCTCATCGTTCTTTCTGGTATTGTACTCCAAACTACTTATTCAACAAAGTCGGCGGCCTGAGTCTTCTGCTTATCTCTGACTTGGATATCAACAAGATTCCTGTCAAATGTTCAGAGTTCCATAAACAAATATTATTATACTGGAAAATGATATACGTACACAATTTCTCACCACACAGTATAATAGTTTGGAACAATCGATATGTACTGCATGGCAACAAACCTCTGTTTTACAAGGAATGCTTTGAGAAAGGTATATGGTCGATAATTGACTTGATGGATGACACTGGCAGTCCTCTGGACAATGAGCAGTTCTGTACTACACACAGATTCAAGCCTCCCATATTAGAGTTGCTAAAGTTACGAAACGCACTGCCTCGACAATTTGTATTCCTGACCAAAAATATAATGACGCACCGAACCGTACAACCACAGTTACCCCGACTATCACTCCAGGGAATCTCAATTGTGGACAAAAAGCGCGGCAACTCCTTTATTAGGAAATGTTTCACAGGAAACTTATTCCCTGGACGTCAAAAAAAAAAAAAAGGATATTTTAAATAAATTTGATGAGGAATCGATTGCCACGCTGCGAACCATGTATCTGACTCTACCCATACCCCCAAGGCAAAAGAGACCCACTTCAAAATTATGACTGACATCTACCCATCTAAGGAATTATCGAGGGTACGCTTTAATTTTGAAGATAATATTTGTACATTTTGTGAAGACAACATTGAAACCACTGACCATATATTTTTTCTCCTTCTCATTCCATCGTCACCAGTTTCCTTCTCAAAAGATGATATAACATTCTGTTTACTTATAAGCAACATAACAGATGAACTCTGTGTCAATGTTCTTTTAGGCCTGGCCAAGTTCTTCATTCACAAGAACAGAATGCAAAAATGCTCCCCAAATTTTAATGTCTTCATAAACGATTTTGAAATATAAAAAAAAAAAAAAAAAAATCCTTAAAACTTATGGAAAAATCCAAAAACTAAAAAATATAGTTACCCATGTCCGAGGTTCCTTTTTTTTTTGGTAAAAAAAAAAAAACAAACAAAAAAAAACAACTTGATTACATGTTACATTCCCCTTGCAATTTTTTTTTTTTTTTTTCGTTTTAATTTCTTATTTGTCTATCTATTGATTTAATTACTTCCTTTTAATTTCTTTTTTTGTCTCGCACTGTAAATTTCTCACAAACCTGTAACACTATTAACTTCTCATTACATACAGAACAAATGTCCTGATGTCCGTTGCTTCCTCATCCCTGGTTGTTTCATTGACATTCAGTTCTACCTTGCTATGTTTATTTGTACATTTGTATATTTGGGTGTACTATTTATGTTCAATTAAAAACAGTTTGATGTCTGAGATTCCTTGTGAACCGCCAACTTAATTACATGTTATATTCCCCTCACAATTTTTTTTTTTCGTTTTTAATTTTATTTTTCTATCTATTTATTTAATTATATCCTTCTAATTTTCTTTTTTTGTCTAGAATTAAAAATTTCTCGCAAACCGTTAACACTATTAACTTCTGATTACTTACACCACGAATGCGCTTATGCCCCCCCACCCATCCCGCTTTTTCCGTACGGAGGCAGACACTGAGATCGAAAGCAAATGGGTGTCATTGAAATGCAGTAACAGGGTGATAACAGCCGTGTTCGAAGTGTGTAGGGGCTTATAGGAGAGCAGAAGCACGTCACGCAATTCACCTGAGTTCGGAGGATCGGGAGTACCAGGGCCCATAGCGGAGAAGCGGAAGAGCGGAGTTATGTGTCTCTTCTCAAAGGCGGGGAAACTGGGGGGCAGCAGGACCCCTTATACCGGCTAATGTGAGTCTTCTCCGGACATAGATCACCCGGACTTATGACTGGAGCTCCCGGACCTCTGGGCACACACATATGTGAATGAGTGGATGAGCTAATGTTGGTTTGGTTGTGGATACGTTTCGGCCAATGCTATCAGCACAGCTATGATTATCCCCAGAACGTTGAGAACGAGCTCCCGGAACTCCAGACATGCGTATATAAAAGAGTGGAATTAAGGTGTGTGTGTGTGTGTGTGTGTGTGTGTGTGTGTGTGTGTGTATACGTGTGGGACAGAAGTAATGTTGGGGACAGAAATTGTTATTAGCCTGCTGGCAGATGACACAACCTTAGTTTTGAAAAATGAACATCAAGTCCCAATAAGTGCTGAAAACAACCAAAACATTCTCCAAGGCTTCAGGATTGTCATTAAACTTAAAGAAATGCAAACTTCTTGCGCTGCATGACTCGCCACTAAAGGAAATCAGCGATGTTTCCATGAAATCAGAAATAAAATACTTGAGCATTTTCCTATCCAAGGACCAAACGTTAAATCAATCCAGGAACATTGAATCTAAACTGAATCAAAGTAAAGCTTAATTCTAATATATGGCTCCAGAGAGATTTATCAATATTAGGCCGGATATATTTGACTAAAATGGATGTGTTTATCCAGATGTATATACCCAGCGTATTCCAATGCTGCTCCAAATCAACTCGTAAAATCTGTTAACCAAATCAATTTCAACTTTATCTGGAGGAACAGACCACACCATCTAAGAAAAATCACATATGGTGAAAGAAACAAGTGAAGGAGGGCTGAAAGTGATAGAGTCGGACTGCTTGAATGGGACATTGAAGGTGAACTGGTTGAAATCCTGGATCAAACCTCATCGTTCTTTCTGGTATTGTACTCCAAACTACTTATTCAACAAAGTCGGCGGCCTGAGTCTTCTGCTTATCTCTGACTTGGATATCAACAAGATTCCTGTCAAATGTTCAGAGTTCCATAAACAAATATTATTATACTGGAAAATGATATACGTACACAATTTCTCACCACACAGTATAATAGTTTGGAACAATCGATATGTACTGCATGGCAACAAACCTCTGTTTTACAAGGAATGCTTTGAGAAAGGTATATGGTCGATAATTGACTTGATGGATGACACTGGCAGTCCTCTGGACAATGAGCAGTTCTGTACTACACACAGATTCAAGCCTCCCATATTAGAGTTGCTAAAGTTACGAAACGCACTGCCTCGACAATTTGTATTCCTGACCAAAAATATAATGACGCACCGAACCGTACAACCACAGTTACCCCGACTATCACTCCAGGGAATCTCAATTGTGGACAGAAAGCGCGGCAACTCCTTTATTAGGAAATGTTTCACAGGAAACTTATTCCCTGGACGTCAAAAAAAAAAAAAAGGATATTTTAAATAAATTTGATGAGGAATCGATTGCCACGCTGCGAACCATGTATCTGACTCTACCCATACCCCCAAGGCAAAAGAGACCCACTTCAAAATTATGACTGACATCTACCCATCTAAGGAATTATCGAGGGTACGCTTTAATTTTGAAGATAATATTTGTACATTTTGTGAAGACAACATTGAAACCACTGACCATATATTTTTTCTCCTTCTCATTCCATCGTCACCAGTTTCCTTCTCAAAAGATGATATAACATTCTGTTTACTTATAAGCAACATAACAGATGAACTCTGTGTCAATGTTCTTTTAGGCCTGGCCAAGTTCTTCATTCACAAGAACAGAATGCAAAAATGCTCCCCAAATTTTAATGTCTTCATAAACGATTTTGAAATATAAAAAAAAAAAAAAAAAATCCTTAAAACTTATGGAAAAATCCAAAAACTAAAAAATATAGTTACCCATGTCCGAGGTTCCTTTTTTTTTTGGTAAAAAAAAAAAACAAAAAAAAAACAACAACTTGATTACATGTTACATTCCCCTTGCAATTTTTTTTTTTTTTTTTTCGTTTTAATTTCTTATTTGTCTATCTATTGATTTAATTACTTCCTTTTAATTTCTTTTTTTGTCTCGCACTGTAAATTTCTCACAAACCTGTAACACTATTAACTTCTCATTACATACAGAACAAATGTCCTGATGTCCGTTGCTTCCTCATCCCTGGTTGTTTCATTGACATTCAGTTCTACCTTGCTATGTTTATTTGTACATCTGTATATTTGGGTGTACTATTTATGTTCAATTAAAAACAGTTTGATGTCTGAGATTCCTTGTGAACCGCCAACTTAATTACATGTTATATTCCCCTCACAATTTTTTTTTTTCGTTTTTAATTTTATTTTTCTATCTATTTATTTAATTATATCCTTTTAATTTTCTTTTTTTGTCTAGCATTAAAAATTTCTCGCAAACCGTTAACACTATTAACTTCTGATTACTTACACCACGAATGCGCTTATGCCCCCCCACCCATCCCGCTTTTTCCGTACGGAGGCAGACACTGAGATCGAAAGCAAATGGGTGTCATTGAAATGCAGTAACAGGGTGATAACAGCCGTGTTCGAAGTGTGTAGGGGCTTATAGGAGAGCAGAAGCACGTCACGCAATTCACCTGAGTTCGGAGGATCGGGAGTACCAGGGCCCATAGCGGAGAAGCGGAAGAGCGGAGTTATGTGTCTCTTCTCAAAGGCCGGGAAGCTGGGGGGCAGCAGGACCCCTTAGAGCGGCTAATGTGAGCCTTCTCCGGACATAGATCACCCGGACTTATGACTGGAGCTCCCGGACCTCCGGGCACACACATATGTGAATGAGTGGATGAGCTAATGTCGGTTTGGTTGTGGATACGTTTCGGCCAATGCTATCAGCACAGCTATGATTATCCCCAGAACGTTGAGAACGAGCTCCCGGAACTCCAGACATGCGTATATAAAAGAGTGGAATTAAGGTGTGTGTGTGTGTGTGTGTGTGTGTGTGTGTGTGTATACGTGTGGGACAGAAGTAATGTTGGGGACAGAAATTGTTATTAGCCTGCTGGCAGATGACACAACCTTAGTTTTGAAAAATGAACATCAAGTCCCAATAAGTGCTGAAAAAAACCAAAACATTCTCCAAGGCTTCAGGATTGTCATTAAACTTAAAGAAATGCAAACTTCTTGCGCTGCATGACTCGCCACTAAAGGAAATCAGCGATGTTTCTATGAAATCAGAAATAAAATACTTGAGCATTTTCCTATCCAAGGACCAAACGTTAAATCAATCCAGGAACATTGAATCTAAACTGAATCAAAGTAAAGCTTAATTCTAATATATGGCTCCAGAGAGATTTATCAATATTAGGCCGGATATATTTGACTAAAATGGATGTGTTTATCCAGATGTATATACCCAGCGTATTCCAATGCTGCTCCAAATCAACTCGTAAAATCTGTTAACCAAATCAATTTCAACTTTATCTGGAGGAACAGACCACACCATCTAAGAAAAATCACATATGGTGAAAGAAACAAGTGAAGGAGGGCTGAAAGTGATAGAGTCGGACTGCTTGAATGGGACATTGAAGGTGAACTGGTTGAAATCCTGGATCAAACCTCATCGTTCTTTCTGGTATTGTACTCCAAACTACTTATTCAACAAAGTCGGCGGCCTGAGTCTTCTGCTTATCTCTGACTTGGATATCAACAAGATTCCTGTCAAATGTTCAGAGTTCCATAAACAAATATTATTATACTGGAAAATGATATACGTACACAATTTCTCACCACACAGTATAATAGTTTGGAACAATCGATATGTACTGCATGGCAACAAACCTCTGTTTTACAAGGAATGCTTTGAGAAAGGTATATGGTCGATAATTGACTTGATGGATGACACTGGCAGTCCTCTGGACAATGAGCAGTTCTGTACTACACACAGATTCAAGCCTCCCATATTAGAGTTGCTAAAGTTACGAAACGCACTGCCTCGACAATTTGTATTCCTGACCAAAAATATAATGACGCACCGAACCGTACAACCACAGTTACCCCGACTATCACTCCAGGGAATCTCAATTGTGGACAGAAAGCGCGGCAACTCCTTTATTAGGAAATGTTTCACAGGAAACTTATTCCCTGGACGTCAAAAAAAAAAAAAAGGATATTTTAAATAAATTTGATGAGGAATCGATTGCCACGCTGCGAACCATGTATCTGACTCTACCCATACCCCCAAGGCAAAAGAGACCCACTTCAAAATTATGACTGACATCTACCCATCTAAGGAATTATCGAGGGTACGCTTTAATTTTGAAGATAATATTTGTACATTTTGTGAAGACAACATTGAAACCACTGACCATATATTTTTTCTCCTTCTCATTCCATCGTCACCAGTTTCCTTCTCAAAAGATGATATAACATTCTGTTTACTTATAAGCAACATAACAGATGAACTCTGTGTCAATGTTCTTTTAGGCCTGGCCAAGTTCTTCATTCACAAGAACAGAATGCAAAAATGCTCCCCAAATTTTAATGTCTTCATAAACGATTTTGAAATATAAAAAAAAAAAAAAAAAATCCTTAAAACTTATGGAAAAATCCAAAAACTAAAAAATATAGTTACCCATGTCCGAGGTTCCTTTTTTTTTTGGTAAAAAAAAAAAACAAAAAAAAAACAACAACTTGATTACATGTTACATTCCCCTTGCAATTTTTTTTTTTTTTTTTTCGTTTTAATTTCTTATTTGTCTATCTATTGATTTAATTACTTCCTTTTAATTTCTTTTTTTGTCTCGCACTGTAAATTTCTCACAAACCTGTAACACTATTAACTTCTCATTACATACAGAACAAATGTCCTGATGTCCGTTGCTTCCTCATCCCTGGTTGTTTCATTGACATTCAGTTCTACCTTGCTATGTTTATTTGTACATCTGTATATTTGGGTGTACTATTTATGTTCAATTAAAAACAGTTTGATGTCTGAGATTCCTTGTGAACCGCCAACTTAATTACATGTTATATTCCCCTCACAATTTTTTTTTTTCGTTTTTAATTTTATTTTTCTATCTATTTATTTAATTATATCCTTTTAATTTTCTTTTTTTGTCTAGCATTAAAAATTTCTCGCAAACCGTTAACACTATTAACTTCTGATTACTTACACCACGAATGCGCTTATGCCCCCCCACCCATCCCGCTTTTTCCGTACGGAGGCAGACACTGAGATCGAAAGCAAATGGGTGTCATTGAAATGCAGTAACAGGGTGATAACAGCCGTGTTCGAAGTGTGTAGGGGCTTATAGGAGAGCAGAAGCACGTCACGCAATTCACCTGAGTTCGGAGGATCGGGAGTACCAGGGCCCATAGCGGAGAAGCGGAAGAGCGGAGTTATGTGTCTCTTCTCAAAGGCCGGGAAGCTGGGGGGCAGCAGGACCCCTTAGAGCGGCTAATGTGAGCCTTCTCCGGACATAGATCACCCGGACTTATGACTGGAGCTCCCGGACCTCCGGGCACACACATATGTGAATGAGTGGATGAGCTAATGTCGGTTTGGTTGTGGATACGTTTCGGCCAATGCTATCAGCACAGCTATGATTATCCCCAGAACGTTGAGAACGAGCTCCCGGAACTCCAGACATGCGTATATAAAAGAGTGGAATTAAGGTGTGTGTGTGTGTGTGTGTGTGTGTGTGTGTGTGTATACGTGTGGGACAGAAGTAATGTTGGGGACAGAAATTGTTATTAGCCTGCTGGCAGATGACACAACCTTAGTTTTGAAAAATGAACATCAAGTCCCAATAAGTGCTGAAAAAAACCAAAACATTCTCCAAGGCTTCAGGATTGTCATTAAACTTAAAGAAATGCAAACTTCTTGCGCTGCATGACTCGCCACTAAAGGAAATCAGCGATGTTTCTATGAAATCAGAAATAAAATACTTGAGCATTTTCCTATCCAAGGACCAAACGTTAAATCAATCCAGGAACATTGAATCTAAACTGAATCAAAGTAAAGCTTAATTCTAATATATGGCTCCAGAGAGATTTATCAATATTAGGCCGGATATATTTGACTAAAATGGATGTGTTTATCCAGATGTATATACCCAGCGTATTCCAATGCTGCTCCAAATCAACTCGTAAAATCTGTTAACCAAATCAATTTCAACTTTATCTGGAGGAACAGACCACACCATCTAAGAAAAATCACATATGGTGAAAGAAACAAGTGAAGGAGGGCTGAAAGTGATAGAGTCGGACTGCTTGAATGGGACATTGAAGGTGAACTGGTTGAAATCCTGGATCAAACCTCATCGTTCTTTCTGGTATTGTACTCCAAACTACTTATTCAACAAAGTCGGCGGCCTGAGTCTTCTGCTTATCTCTGACTTGGATATCAACAAGATTCCTGTCAAATGTTCAGAGTTCCATAAACAAATATTATTATACTGGAAAATGATATACGTACACAATTTCTCACCACACAGTATAATAGTTTGGAACAATCGATATGTACTGCATGGCAACAAACCTCTGTTTTACAAGGAATGCTTTGAGAAAGGTATATGGTCGATAATTGACTTGATGGATGACACTGGCAGTCCTCTGGACAATGAGCAGTTCTGTACTACACACAGATTCAAGCCTCCCATATTAGAGTTGCTAAAGTTACGAAACGCACTGCCTCGACAATTTGTATTCCTGACCAAAAATATAATGACGCACCGAACCGTACAACCACAGTTACCCCGACTATCACTCCAGGGAATCTCAATTGTGGACAGAAAGCGCGGCAACTCCTTTATTAGGAAATGTTTCACAGGAAACTTATTCCCTGGACGTCAAAAAAAAAAAAAAGGATATTTTAAATAAATTTGATGAGGAATCGATTGCCACGCTGCGAACTATGTATCTGACTCTACCCATACCCCCAAGGCAAAAGAGACCCACTTCAAAATTATGACTGACATCTACCCATCTAAGGAATTATCGAGGGTACGCTTTAATTTTGAAGATAATATTTGTACATTTTGTGAAGACAACATTGAAACCACTGACCATATATTTTTTCTCCTTCTCATTCCATCGTCACCAGTTTCCTTCTCAAAAGATGATATAACATTCTGTTTACTTATAAGCAACATAACAGATGAACTCTGTGTCAATGTTCTTTTAGGCCTGGCCAAGTTCTTCATTCACAAGAACAGAATGCAAAAATGCTCCCCAAATTTTAATGTCTTCATAAACGATTTTGAAATATAAAAAAAAAAAAAAAAATCCTTAAAACTTATGGAAAAATCCGAAAACAAAAAAATATAGTTACCCATGTCCGAGGTTCCTTTTTTTTTTGGTAAAAAAAAAAAAACAAACAAAAAAAACAACTTGATTACATGTTACATTCCCCTTGCAATTTTTTTTTTTTTTTTTCGTTTTAATTTCTTATTTGTCTATCTATTGATTTAATTACTTCCTTTTAATTTCTTTTTTTGTCTCGCACTGTAAATTTCTCACAAACCTGTAACACTATTAACTTCTCATTACATACAGAACAAATGTCCTGATGTCCGTTGCTTCCTCATCCCTGGTTGTTTCATTGACATTCAGTTCTACCTTGCTATGTTTATTTGTACATTTGTATATTTGGGTGTACTATTTATGTTCAATTAAAAACAGTTTGATGTCTGAGATTCCTTGTGAACCGCCAACTTAATTACATGTTATATTCCCCTCACAATTTTTTTTTTTCGTTTTTAATTTTATTTTTCTATCTATTTATTTAATTATATCCTTCTAATTTTCTTTTTTTGTCTAGCATTAAAAATTTCTCGCAAACCGTTAACACTATTAACTTCTGATTACTTACAGCACGAATGCGCTTATGCCCCCCCACCCATCCCGCTTTTTCCGTACGGAGGCAGACACTGAGATCGAAAGCAAATGGGTGTCATTGAAATGCAGTAACAGGGTGATAACAGCCGTGTTCGAAGTGTGTAGGGGCTTATAGGAGAGCAGAAGCACGTCACGCAATTCACCTGAGTTCGGAGGATCGGGAGTACCAGGGCCCATAGCGGAGAAGCGGAAGAGCGGAGTTATGTGTCTCTTCTCAAAGGCGGGGAAGCTGGGGGGCAGCAGGACCCCTTAGACCGGCTAAGGTGAGCCTACTCCGGACAGAGATCACCCGGAGTTATGACTGGAGCTCCCGGACCTCTGGGCACACACATATGTGAATGACTGGATGAGCTAATGTTGGTTTGGTTGTGGATACGTTTCGGCCAATGCTATCAGCACAGCGATGATGAGTTCAGGTGTGTCTGTGTGTGTTTGTGTGTTTGTGTGTGTGTGTGTGTGTGTGTGTGTGTGTGTGCGTGTGTTTGTGTGTGTGTGAGAGTTTGTTTTTGTGGGTTGGGGGGGGTTCCCGCGGACACGGAGTACCAGGGCCTGGAGCGGATGAGGTGAGGAGCGGAGGAGAGCAGAAGCCCGGACCGTGATTCGCTTGTGTCCAGCGGTTCGGGAGTTCCAGGGCCCGAAACGGAGGAGCGGAGGAGCGGAGGAGCGGAGGAGCGGAGGAGCGGAGGAGCGGAGGAGCGGAGGAGCGGAGGACAGCAAAACCCCTTTCTGCAATTCGCCTGAGTCCGGCGGATCGGTAGTACCTGGTTCCGCAGCGGATGAGCGGAGGAGTGGAGGAGATGTTTCTCTTCTCAGAGGCGGCGAGGGGGGGGGGCAGGACCCCTTACCCTTATCCCCCCCGGACGTTTGAGTGGAGCTCCCGGACCTCCGGGCACGCACATGCGAATGACTGGATCACAGGGAGTGCCAGGGCCTGGAGCGGATGAGCAGAGGAGAGGCGGAGGGCAGAAGCCCGGCCCTGTTCAAGAGTTCCAGGGTCCAAAGCGGGGGAGCGAAGAAGCGGAGGAGGGGAGGAGAGCAGAAGAGCAAAAAACTGGCCCGGAATTCACCGAAGTCCCGCGGATCGGGAGTTCCAGGGCCCGGAGCGGAAGAGCGGAGGAGCGGAGGAGAGGAGGAGCGGAGCAAAGCTAAGCCCGTCTTAACAACAAGGAAATTACAGATGAGGCTATAATTTCTAATGAAAACTTTAAATTCTATAGCCACGTATACACTTCGACATTGTCAAAAAGCGATTGTGACTCCTTTCCATTAAATATTCCTCAATATATCCCAAAAATAAACAACAAACAATATATGTTTGTTTATATATGTTTATATATAAACAACAAAAAATATACAGTTTGATGTCTGAGATTCCTTGTGAATCGCCAACTTAATTACATGTCGTATTCCCCTTGCATTTTTTTTTTTTGGTTTTAATTTCATTTGTCTATCTATTTATCTAATTATTTCCTTTTAATTTCGTTTTTTGTCTAGCACTGTAAATTTCTCACAAACCTGTAACACTATTAACTTCTCATTACATACAGAACAAATGTCCTCATGTCCGTTGCTTCCTCATGCCTGGTTGTTTCATTGACATTCAGTTCTACCTTGCTATGTTTATTTGTACATTTGTATATTTGGGTGTACTATTTATGTTCAATTAAAAACAGTTTGATGTCTGAGATTCCCTGTGAACCGCCAACTTAATTACATGTTATATTCCCCTCACAATTTTTTTTTTTTCGTTTTTAATTTTATTTTTCTATCTATTTATTTAATTATATCCTTTTAATTTTCTTTTTTTGTCTAGCATTAAAAATTTCTCGCAAACCGTTAACACTATTAACTTCTGATTACTTACAGCACGAATGCGCTTATGCCCCCCCACCCCCCACCCCCCCGCTTTTTCCGTACGGTGGCAGACACTGAGATCGAAAGCAAATGGGTGTCATTGAAATGCAGTAACAGGGTGATAACAGCCGTGTTCGAAGTGTGTAGGGGCTTATAGTAGAGCAGAAGCACGTCACGCAATTCACCTGAGTTCGGAGGATCGGGAGTACCAGGGCCCATAGCGGAGAAGCGGAAGAGCGGAGTTATGTGTCTCTTCTCAAAGGCCGGGAAGCTGGGGGGCAGCAGGACCCCTTAGAGCGGCTAATGTGAGCCTTCTCCGGACATAGATCACCCGGACTTATGACTGGAGCTCCCGGACCTCTGGGCACACACATATGTGAATGAGTGGATGAGCTAATGTTGGTTTGGTTGTGGAAACGTTTCGGCCAATGCTATTAGCACAGCTATGATGAGTTCAGGTGTGTCTGTGTGTGTTTGTGTGTTTGTGTGTGTGTGTGTGTGTGTGTGTGTGCGTGTGTTTGTGTGTGTGTGAGAGTTTGTTTTTGTGGGTTGGGGGGGGTTCCCGCGGACACGGAGTACCAGGGCCTGGAGCGGATGAGGTGAGGAGCGGAGGAGAGCAGAAGCCCGGACCGTGATTCGCTTGTGTCCAGCGGTTCGGGAGTTCCAGGGCCCGAAACGGAGGAGCGGAGGAGCGGAGGACGGCAAAACCCCTTTCTGCAATTCGCCTGAGTCCGGCGGATCGGTAATACCTGGTTCCGCAGCGGAGGAGCGGAGGAGTGGAGGAGATGTTTCTCTTCTCAGAGGCGGCGAGGAGGGGGGGAGAGGGACAGGACCCCTTACCCTTACCCCCCCCGGACGTTTGAGTGGAGCTCCCGGACCTCCGGGCACGCACATGCGAATGACTGGATCACAGGGAGTGCCAGGGCCTGGAGCGGATGAGCAGAGGAGAGGCGGAGGGCAGAAGCCCGGCCCTGTTCAAGAGTTCCAGGGTCCAAAGCGGGGGAGCGAAGAAGCGGAGGAGGGGAGGAGAGCAGAAGAGCAAAAAAACTGGCCCGGAATTCACCGAAGTCCCGCGGATCGGGAGTTCCAGGGCCCGGAGCGGAAGAGCGGAGGAGAGGAGGAGCGGAGCAAAGCGGAAGCCCGTCTTAACAACAAGGAAATTACAGATGAGGCTATCATTTCCAATGAAAACTTTAAATTCTATAGCCACCTATACACTTCGACATTGTCAAAAAGCGATTGTGACTCCTTTCCATTAAATATTCCTCAATATATCCCAAAAATAAACAACAAACAATATATGTTTGTTTATATATGTTTATATATAAACAACAAAAAATATACAGTTTGATGTCTGAGATTCCTTGTGAATCGCCAACTTAATTACATGTCGTATTCCCCTTGCATTTTTTTTTTTCGGTTTTAATTTCATTGGTCTATCTATTTATTTAATTATTTCCTTTTAATTTCTTTTTTTGTCTAGCAATGTAAATTTCTCACAAACCGTTAACACTATTAACTTCTGATTACATACAGAACGAATGTCCTTATGTCCTTTTCTTCTTCATGCCTGGTTGTTTCATTGACATTCAGTTCTACCTTGCCATGTTTATTTGTACATTTGCGTGTACTATTTATGTTCAATTAAAAAAAAAAAAAAAAAAAGAATGAGAGGCTGAGAAAATCTCCATGTCTCTCTCTCTCCCCCCTTAATGCCCCCCCGCTTTTTCCGTACGTTGGCAGACAATGAGATCAAAAGCAAATGGGTGTCATCGTAAT
>NW_028234009.1:200000-205000 GCF_037954325.1 Fistularia commersonii
AGAGACACGGGCCAGTGCCGCCCTGAGGCTGCATTACCCTCTCTTTCTTACATTTATTATAAAAATATGCTTATCTTCCTTTTAGCTCATCACACATGTCTTTATGATTTTCAGTCCATGCCTCAGCCGGCCTGAAGCTCCACTGATGCGCATGTGCGGATGCCTCTATCTAGCGGACATAAAATAAAGACAATCATTCAAATGTGAATGAGTCGGCGTGATGCTCCGGGATGTGTGGAGCTCAGGGAGCTCCACGAGTGAGGGAGTTAAGTTAGGGCGGGGGTGCAAGTAGGCTCTAGGATTCCCCGAGTCGGGGCGAGCGATGGGTTTAGAGGCGTATCGCATTGAAGATAATGGCCGCATATCCTTCTTGGACTTTTCTAAAGCCTTTGACTCGGTCGAACATCCATTTATCATAGCAACGCTCGAACATTTTGGATTTGGTTAAATATTCAGGAATGTGATCCGTGGGCTCTATGAGAATATTCATAGCTGTGTCACCCTGCCAAGCGGCACCACTCCGAGCTTCCATGTTGATGTGGGAATCCCCCAAGGTTGCCCCATCTCACCCTATTTATTTATAATTGCTACCGAAATGCTAGCCGTTTATGTTGAAAAGAGCAACGATATCCAAAAGTTAGACGTGCTGGGGACTGAAATTGTTATTAGCCTGCTGGCAGATGACACAACCTTAGTTTTGAAAAATGAACATCAAGTCCCAATAAGTGCCGAAAACAACCAAAACATTCTCCAAGGCTTCAGGATTGTCATTAAACTTAAAGAAATGCAAACTTCTTGCGCTGCATGACTCGCCACTAAAGGAAATCAGCGATGTTTCCATGAAATCAGAAATAAAATACTTGAGCATTTTCCTATCCAAGGACCAAACGTTAAATCAATCCAGGAACATTGAATCTAAACTGAATCAAAGTAAAGCTTAATTCTAATATATGGCTCCAGAGAGATTTATCAATATTAGGCCGGATATATTTGACTAAAATGGATGTGTTTATCCAGATGTATATACCCAGCGTATTCCAATGCTGCTCCAAATCAACTCGTAAAATCTGTTAACCAAATCAATTTCAACTTTATCTGGAGGAACAGACCACACCATCTAAGAAAAATCACATATGGTGAAAGAAACAAGTGAAGGAGGGCTGAAAGTGATAGAGTCGGACTGCTTGAATGGGACATTGAAGGTGAACTGGTTGAAATCCTGGATCAAACCTCATCGTTCTTTCTGGTATTGTACTCCAAACTACTTATTCAACAAAGTCGGCGGCCTGAGTCTTCTGCTTATCTCTGACTTGGATATCAACAAGATTCCTGTCAAATGTTCAGAGTTCCATAAACAAATATTATTATACTGGAAAATGATATACGTACACAATTTCTCACCACACAGTATAATAGTTTGGAACAATCGATATGTACTGCATGGCAACAAACCTCTGTTTTACAAGGAATGCTTTGAGAAAGGTATATGGTCGATAATTGACTTGATGGATGACACTGGCAGTCCTCTGGACAATGAGCAGTTCTGTACTACACACAGATTCAAGCCTCCCATATTAGAGTTGCTAAAGTTACGAAACGCACTGCCTCGACAATTTGTATTCCTGACCAAAAATATAATGACGCACCGAACCGTACAACCACAGTTACCCCGACTATCACTCCAGGGAATCTCAATTGTGGACAGAAAGCGCGGCAACTCCTTTATTAGGAAATGTTTCACAGGAAACTTATTCCCTGGACGTCAAAAAAAAAAAAAAAGGATATTTTAAATAAATTTGATGAGGAATCGATTGCCACGCTGCGAACCATGTATCTGACTCTACCCATACCCCCAAGGCAAAAGAGACCCACTTCAAAATTATGACTGACATCTACCCATCTAAGGAATTATCGAGGGTACGCTTTAATTTTGAAGATAATATTTGTACATTTTGTGAAGACAACATTGAAACCACTGACCATATATTTTTTCTCCTTCTCATTCCATCGTCACCAGTTTCCTTCTCAAAAGATGATATAACATTCTGTTTACTTATAAGCAACATAACAGATGAACTCTGTGTCAATGTTCTTTTAGGCCTGGCCAAGTTCTTCATTCACAAGAACAGAATGCAAAAATGCTCCCCAAATTTTAATGTCTTCATAAACGATTTTGAAATATAAAAAAAAAAAAAAAAAATCCTTAAAACTTATAGAAAAATCCGAAAACTAAAAAATATAGTTACCCATGTCCGAGGTTCCTTTTTTTTTTGGTAAAAAAAAAAAAAAAACAAAAAAAACAACTTGATTACATGTTACATTCCCCTTGCAATTTTTTTTTTTTTTTTTCGTTTTAATTTCTTATTTGTCTATCTATTGATTTAATTACTTCCTTTTAATTTCTTTTTTTGTCTCGCACTGTAAATTTCTCACAAACCTGTAACACTATTAACTTCTCATTACATACAGAACAAATGTCCTGATGTCCGTTGCTTCCTCATCCCTGGTTGTTTCATTGACATTCAGTTCTACCTTGCTATGTTTATTTGTACATCTGTATATTTGGGTGTACTATTTATGTTCAATTAAAAACAGTTTGATGTCTGAGATTCCTTGTGAACCGCCAACTTAATTACATGTTATATTCCCCTCACAATTTTTTTTTTTCGTTTTTAATTTTATTTTTCTATCTATTTATTTAATTATATCCTTTTAATTTTCTTTTTTTGTCTAGCATTAAAAATTTCTCGCAAACCGTTAACACTATTAACTTCTGATTACTTACACCACGATTGCGCTTATGCCCCCCCACCCATCCCGCTTTTTCCGTACGGAGGCAGACACTGAGATCGAAAGCAAATGGGTGTCATTGAAATGCAGTAACAGGGTGATAACAGCCGTGTTCGAAGTGTGTAGGGGCTTATAGGAGAGCAGAAGCACGTCACGCAATTCACCTGAGTTCGGAGGATCGGGAGTACCAGGGCCCATAGCGGAGAAGCGGAAGAGCGGAGTTATGTGTCTCTTCTCAAAGGCCGGGAAGCTGGGGGGCAGCAGGACCCCTTAGAGCGGCTAATGTGAGCCTTCTCCGGACATAGATCACCCGGACTTATGACTGGAGCTCCCGGACCTCCGGGCACACACATATGTGAATGAGTGGATGAGCTAATGTCGGTTTGGTTGTGGATACGTTTCGGCCAATGCTATCAGCACAGCTATGATGAGTTCAGGTGTGTCTGTGTGTGTTTGTGTGTTTGTGTGTGTGTGTGTGTGTGTGTGTGTGCGTGTGTTTGTGTGTGTGTGAGAGTTTGTTTTTGTGGGTTGGGGGGGGTTCCCGCGGACACGGAGTACCAGGGCCTGGAGCGGATGAGGTGAGGAGCGGAGGAGAGCAGAAGCCCGGACCGTGATTCGCTTGTGTCCAGCGGTTCGGGAGTTCCAGGGCCCGAAACGGAGGAGCGGAGGAGCGGAGGACGGCAAAACCCCTTTCTGCAATTCGCCTGAGTCCGGCGGATCGGTAATACCTGGTTCCGCAGCGGAGGAGCGGAGGAGTGGAGGAGATGTTTCTCTTCTCAGAGGCGGCGAGGAGGGGGGGAGAGGGACAGGACCCCTTACCCTTACCCCCCCCGGACGTTTGAGTGGAGCTCCCGGACCTCCGGGCACGCACATGCGAATGACTGGATCACAGGGAGTGCCAGGGCCTGGAGCGGATGAGCAGAGGAGAGGCGGAGGGCAGAAGCCCGGCCCTGTTCAAGAGTTCCAGGGTCCAAAGCGGGGGAGCGAAGAAGCGGAGGAGGGGAGGAGAGCAGAAGAGCAAAAAAACTGGCCCGGAATTCACCGAAGTCCCGCGGATCGGGAGTTCCAGGGCCCGGAGCGGAAGAGCGGAGGAGAAGAGGAGCGGAGCAAAGCGGAAGCCCGTCTTAACAACAAGGAAATTACAGATGAGGCTATCATTTCCAATGAAAACTTTAAATTCTATAGCCACCTATACACTTCGACATTGTCAAAAAGCGATTGTGACTCCTTTCCATTAAATATTCCTCAATATATCCCAAAAATAAACAACAAACAATATATGTTTGTTTATATATGTTTATATATAAACAACAAAAAATATACAGTTTGATGTCTGAGATTCCTTGTGAATCGCCAACTTAATTACATGTCGTATTCCCCTTGCATTTTTTTTTTTCGGTTTTAATTTCATTGGTCTATCTATTTATTTAATTATTTCCTTTTAATTTCTTTTTTTGTCTAGCAATGTAAATTTCTCACAAACCGTTAACACTATTAACTTCTGATTACATACAGAACGAATGTCCTTATGTCCTTTTCTTCTTCATGCCTGGTTGTTTCATTGACATTCAGTTCTACCTTGCCATGTTTATTTGTACATTTGCGTGTACTATTTATGTTCAATTAAAAAAAAAAAAAAAAAAAGAATGAGAGGCTGAGAAAATCTCCATGTCTCTCTCTCTCCCCCCTTAATGCCCCCCCGCTTTTTCCGTACGTTGGCAGACAATGAGATCAAAAGCAAATGGGTGTCATCGTAATGCAGTAACAGGGTGATAAAGGCCATGTTAGAAGTGTGTATGGGCTTATTTTACAGGCTTTCCCCTGGTACTCCATGGATTACCAGGGGCGTTTCTGCCGTGAAGCTGAAAGGAGCTGTTTCGGTGTTCCTGTTTATAAATCCACTCAGCAATGAGGTGAAAAGCACATCGGTATCGATATAATTCGGTAACAGGGCGATAACATCCATGTATTCCGCTCTGGGCCCTGGTACTCCTCGGGGGGGTGAACGCCGGGCCGAACTAGTCCTGGTACTCCATGGAGTACCAGAGGCCCGCCGCAGTGAGAGTAAATGGAGCAATTTGGGTGTTCAATTGTAAAAAGCGGCCTAAAATCCGTGTGGAAAGCAAACGAGTGTTGTTTTAAGACAGTGTGAGGGTGACAGCAATCTCTCCAAGAAGCTTTCTTGGGTTATTTCTGAGGTTTCTCAATGC
>NW_028234009.1:222500-237500 GCF_037954325.1 Fistularia commersonii
CCATCTTTATCTCTCTGTTTCGCCAACCTATATAGATCGTTCTCACCCTCCTTACTATCCAACTGAGCATACAAGTCATCATACGCCCTTTGTTTTGCCTTCGCTACCGCCATCTTTACCTTTCGCCGCATCTCCCTGAACTGCTTTCTGTTCTCTTCAGTCCTCTCAGTATCCCACTTCTTCTTCGCTAACCGCTTTCTCCGTATATACTCCTGCACTTCCTCATTCCACCACCAAGTCTCCTTATCAACTTTCCTTCCAGATGACAAACCGAGTACTCTTCTACCTGTCTCCCTGATAACACTAGCTGTTGTTGTCCAATCATCTGGCAGCTCACCCTGACCACCCAGACCCTTTCTCAACTCCTCCCTGAAAACCGTGCAACGCTCCTCCCTTTTCAGCTTCCACCACTTTGTCCTCTGCTCTGCCTTTGTCCTCGTCATCTACCTTGTCACCAGAGTCGTCGCACAAACCGCCATCCTATGCTGTCTGGCTACACGCCCACCTACAACTACTTTGCAGTCACCGATCTCTTTCAGGTTACCTCGTCTATACAAGATGTAGTCTACCTGCGTGCTCCTACCTCCGCTCTTATAAGTTACCCTATGTTCCTGTTTTTTCTGGAAAAAGGTATTCACTACACCCATTTCCATCCCTTTTGCAAAATCTACCACCATCTGTCCCTCTGCATTCCTATCCTGGATACCATATCTGCCCATCACTTCTTCATCCCCTCTATTGCCTTCACCAACATGTCCATTGAAGTCTGCACCAATTACCACTCTCTCATTTCTGGGAATATTCTGCATCACTTCATCCAACTCATTCCAGAACTTCTCCTTCTCTTCAGGTTCACATCCCACCTGTGGCGCATAGCCACTAACAACACTGAGCATCACACCTTCAATTTCCAATTTCAGACTCATAAGTCTATCTGACATTCTTTTCACCTCTAGGACGTTCCTTACGAACTCCTCCTTCAAGATGACTCCTACTCCATTTCTCTTCTTGTCAGCACCATAATAGTATAACTTAAAGCCTGCTCCTAAGCTTCTAGCCTTACTACCCTTCCACCTGGTCTCCTGGACACACAGTATATCCAGCTTCCTTCTCTGCATCGTGTCCATCAACTCTCTACCTTTTCCTGTCATAGTCCCAATATTCAAAGTCCCTACTCTCAGTCCCAGGCTCTTTCCTTTCCTCCTCTCTCTCTGCTTCCGAACACGCACTCCTCCTCTTCTTCTTCTTCTTGTTCTTCGACCCACAGTAGCCCGATTTCCATTAGTACCCTGTAGGTCATCAGTACCAATGGCGGTCGTTGTTAACCCGGTCCGCGACCCATCCGGTATGGTATAGTTATGGTTGACTCGCATGTTTGGTTTTGGCAAACGTTTTACGCCGGATGCCCCTCCTGACGCAACCCTCTGCATTTATCCGGGCTTGGGACCGGCACAGGGAGACACTGCTCCGTGCCCCCCCCCCCCCCAAAGGCAGGCTTGGAGAGACACAGGCCAGTGCCGCCCTGAGGCTGCATTACCCTCTCTTTCTTACATTTATTATAAAAATATGCTTATCTTCCTTTTAGCTCATCACACATGTCTTTATGATTTTCAGTCCATGCCTCAGCCGGCCTGAAGCTCCACTGATGCGCATGTGCGGATGCCTCTATCTAGCGGACATAAAATAAAGACAATCATTCAAATGTGAATGAGTCGGCGTGATGCTCCGGGATGTGTGGAGCTCAGGGAGCTCCACGAGTGAGGGAGTTAAGTTAGGGCGGGGGTGCAAGTAGGCTCTAGGATTCCCCGAGTCGGGGCGAGCGATGGGTTTAGAGGCGTATCGCATTGAAGATAATGGCCGCATATCCTTCTTGGACTTTTCTAAAGCCTTTGACTCGGTCGAACATCCATTTATCATAGCAACGCTCGAACATTTTGGATTTGGTTAAATATTCAGGAATGTGATCCGTGGGCTCTATGAGAATATTCATAGCTGTGTCACCCTGCCAAGCGGCACCACTCCGAGCTTCCATGTTGATGTGGGAATCCCCCAAGGTTGCCCCATCTCACCCTATTTATTTATAATTGCTACCGAAATGCTAGCCGTTTATGTTGAAAAGAGCAACGATATCCAAAAGTTAGACGTGCTGGGGACTGAAATTGTTATTAGCCTGCTGGCAGATGACACAACCTTAGTTTTGAAAAATGAACATCAAGTCCCAATAAGTGCCGAAAACAACCAAAACATTCTCCAAGGCTTCAGGATTGTCATTAAACTTAAAGAAATGCAAACTTCTTGCGCTGCATGACTCGCCACTAAAGGAAATCAGCGATGTTTCCATGAAATCAGAAATAAAATACTTGAGCATTTTCCTATCCAAGGACCAAACGTTAAATCAATCCAGGAACATTGAATCTAAACTGAATCAAAGTAAAGCTTAATTCTAATATATGGCTCCAGAGAGATTTATCAATATTAGGCCGGATATATTTGACTAAAATGGATGTGTTTATCCAGATGTATATACCCAGCGTATTCCAATGCTGCTCCAAATCAACTCGTAAAATCTGTTAACCAAATCAATTTCAACTTTATCTGGAGGAACAGACCACACCATCTAAGAAAAATCACATATGGTGAAAGAAACAAGTGAAGGAGGGCTGAAAGTGATAGAGTCGGACTGCTTGAATGGGACATTGAAGGTGAACTGGTTGAAATCCTGGATCAAACCTCATCGTTCTTTCTGGTATTGTACTCCAAACTACTTATTCAACAAAGTCGGCGGCCTGAGTCTTCTGCTTATCTCTGACTTGGATATCAACAAGATTCCTGTCAAATGTTCAGAGTTCCATAAACAAATATTATTATACTGGAAAATGATATACGTACACAATTTCTCACCACACAGTATAATAGTTTGGAACAATCGATATGTACTGCATGGCAACAAACCTCTGTTTTACAAGGAATGCTTTGAGAAAGGTATATGGTCGATAATTGACTTGATGGATGACACTGGCAGTCCTCTGGACAATGAGCAGTTCTGTACTACACACAGATTCAAGCCTCCCATATTAGAGTTGCTAAAGTTACGAAACGCACTGCCTCGACAATTTGTATTCCTGACCAAAAATATAATGACGCACCGAACCGTACAACCACAGTTACCCCGACTATCACTCCAGGGAATCTCAATTGTGGACAGAAAGCGCGGCAACTCCTTTATTAGGAAATGTTTCACAGGAAACTTATTCCCTGGACGTCAAAAAAAAAAAAAAGGATATTTTAAATAAATTTGATGAGGAATCGATTGCCACGCTGCGAACCATGTATCTGACTCTACCCATACCCCCAAGGCAAAAGAGACCCACTTCAAAATTATGACTGACATCTACCCATCTAAGGAATTATCGAGGGTACGCTTTAATTTTGAAGATAATATTTGTACATTTTGTGAAGACAACATTGAAACCACTGACCATATATTTTTTCTCCTTCTCATTCCATCGTCACCAGTTTCCTTCTCAAAAGATGATATAACATTCTGTTTACTTATAAGCAACATAACAGATGAACTCTGTGTCAATGTTCTTTTAGGCCTGGCCAAGTTCTTCATTCACAAGAACAGAATGCAAAAATGCTCCCCAAATTTTAATGTCTTCATAAACGATTTTGAAATATAAAAAAAAAAAAAAAAAAATCCTTAAAACTTATGGAAAAATCCAAAAACTAAAAAATATAGTTACCCATGTCCGAGGTTCCTTTTTTTTTTGGTAAAAAAAAAAAAACAAAAAAAAAAAAACAACTTGATTACATGTTACATTCCCCTTGCAATTTTTTTTTTTTTTTTCGTTTTAATTTCTTATTTGTCTATCTATTGATTTAATTACTTCCTTTTAATTTCTTTTTTTGTCTCGCACTGTAAATTTCTCACAAACCTGTAACACTATTAACTTCTCATTACATACAGAACAAATGTCCTGATGTCCGTTGCTTCCTCATCCCTGGTTGTTTCATTGACATTCAGTTCTACCTTGCTATGTTTATTTGTACATTTGTATATTTGGGTGTACTATTTATGTTCAATTAAAAACAGTTTGATGTCTGAGATTCCTTGTGAACCGCCAACTTAATTACATGTTATATTCCCCTCACAATTTTTTTTTTTCGTTTTTAATTTTATTTTTCTATCTATTTATTTAATTATATCCTTCTAATTTTCTTTTTTTGTCTAGAATTAAAAATTTCTCGCAAACCGTTAACACTATTAACTTCTGATTACTTACACCACGAATGCGCTTATGCCCCCCCACCCATCCCGCTTTTTCCGTACGGAGGCAGACACTGAGATCGAAAGCAAATGGGTGTCATTGAAATGCAGTAACAGGGTGATAACAGCCGTGTTCGAAGTGTGTAGGGGCTTATAGGAGAGCAGAAGCACGTCACGCAATTCACCTGAGTTCGGAGGATCGGGAGTACCAGGGCCCATAGCGGAGAAGCGGAAGAGCGGAGTTATGTGTCTCTTCTCAAAGGCGGGGAAACTGGGGGGCAGCAGGACCCCTTAGACCGGCTAATGTGAGTCTTCTCCGGACATAGATCACCCGGACTTATGACTGGAGCTCCCGGACCTCTGGGCACACACATATGTGAATGAGTGGATGAGCTAATGTTGGTTTGGTTGTGGATACGTTTCGGCCAATGCTATCAGCACAGCTATGATTATCCCCAGAACGTTGAGAACGAGCTCCCGGAACTCCAGACATGCGTATATAAAAGAGTGGAATTAAGGTGTGTGTGTGTGTGTGTGTGTGTGTGTGTGTGTGTGTGTGTATACGTGTGGGACAGAAGTAATGTTGGGGACAGAAATTGTTATTAGCCTGCTGGCAGATGACACAACCTTAGTTTTGAAAAATGAACATCAAGTCCCAATAAGTGCTGAAAACAACCAAAACATTCTCCAAGGCTTCAGGATTGTCATTAAACTTAAAGAAATGCAAACTTCTTGCGCTGCATGACTCGCCACTAAAGGAAATCAGCGATGTTTCCATGAAATCAGAAATAAAATACTTGAGCATTTTCCTATCCAAGGACCAAACGTTAAATCAATCCAGGAACATTGAATCTAAACTGAATCAAAGTAAAGCTTAATTCTAATATATGGCTCCAGAGAGATTTATCAATATTAGGCCGGATATATTTGACTAAAATGGATGTGTTTATCCAGATGTATATACCCAGCGTATTCCAATGCTGCTCCAAATCAACTCGTAAAATCTGTTAACCAAATCAATTTCAACTTTATCTGGAGGAACAGACCACACCATCTAAGAAAAATCACATATGGTGAAAGAAACAAGTGAAGGAGGGCTGAAAGTGATAGAGTCGGACTGCTTGAATGGGACATTGAAGGTGAACTGGTTGAAATCCTGGATCAAACCTCATCGTTCTTTCTGGTATTGTACTCCAAACTACTTATTCAACAAAGTCGGCGGCCTGAGTCTTCTGCTTATCTCTGACTTGGATATCAACAAGATTCCTGTCAAATGTTCAGAGTTCCATAAACAAATATTATTATACTGGAAAATGATATACGTACACAATTTCTCACCACACAGTATAATAGTTTGGAACAATCGATATGTACTGCATGGCAACAAACCTCTGTTTTACAAGGAATGCTTTGAGAAAGGTATATGGTCGATAATTGACTTGATGGATGACACTGGCAGTCCTCTGGACAATGAGCAGTTCTGTACTACACACAGATTCAAGCCTCCCATATTAGAGTTGCTAAAGTTACGAAACGCACTGCCTCGACAATTTGTATTCCTGACCAAAAATATAATGACGCACCGAACCGTACAACCACAGTTACCCCGACTATCACTCCAGGGAATCTCAATTGTGGACAAAAAGCGCGGCAACTCCTTTATTAGGAAATGTTTCACAGGAAACTTATTCCCTGGACGTCAAAAAAAAAAAAAAGGATATTTTAAATAAATTTGATGAGGAATCGATTGCCACGCTGCGAACCATGTATCTGACTCTACCCATACCCCCAAGGCAAAAGAGACCCACTTCAAAATTATGACTGACATCTACCCATCTAAGGAATTATCGAGGGTACGCTTTAATTTTGAAGATAATATTTGTACATTTTGTGAAGACAACATTGAAACCACTGACCATATATTTTTTCTCCTTCTCATTCCATCGTCACCAGTTTCCTTCTCAAAAGATGATATAACATTCTGTTTACTTATAAGCAACATAACAGATGAACTCTGTGTCAATGTTCTTTTAGGCCTGGCCAAGTTCTTCATTCACAAGAACAGAATGCAAAAATGCTCCCCAAATTTTAATGTCTTCATAAACGATTTTGAAATATAAAAAAAAAAAAAAAAAAATCCTTAAAACTTATGGAAAAATCCAAAAACTAAAAAATATAGTTACCCATGTCCGAGGTTCCTTTTTTTTTTGGTAAAAAAAAAAAAACAAACAAAAAAAAACAACTTGATTACATGTTACATTCCCCTTGCAATTTTTTTTTTTTTTTTTCGTTTTAATTTCTTATTTGTCTATCTATTGATTTAATTACTTCCTTTTAATTTCTTTTTTTGTCTCGCACTGTAAATTTCTCACAAACCTGTAACACTATTAACTTCTCATTACATACAGAACAAATGTCCTGATGTCCGTTGCTTCCTCATCCCTGGTTGTTTCATTGACATTCAGTTCTACCTTGCTATGTTTATTTGTACATTTGTATATTTGGGTGTACTATTTATGTTCAATTAAAAACAGTTTGATGTCTGAGATTCCTTGTGAACCGCCAACTTAATTACATGTTATATTCCCCTCACAATTTTTTTTTTTCGTTTTTAATTTTATTTTTCTATCTATTTATTTAATTATATCCTTCTAATTTTCTTTTTTTGTCTAGAATTAAAAATTTCTCGCAAACCGTTAACACTATTAACTTCTGATTACTTACACCACGAATGCGCTTATGCCCCCCCACCCATCCCGCTTTTTCCGTACGGAGGCAGACACTGAGATCGAAAGCAAATGGGTGTCATTGAAATGCAGTAACAGGGTGATAACAGCCGTGTTCGAAGTGTGTAGGGGCTTATAGGAGAGCAGAAGCACGTCACGCAATTCACCTGAGTTCGGAGGATCGGGAGTACCAGGGCCCATAGCGGAGAAGCGGAAGAGCGGAGTTATGTGTCTCTTCTCAAAGGCGGGGAAACTGGGGGGCAGCAGGACCCCTTATACCGGCTAATGTGAGTCTTCTCCGGACATAGATCACCCGGACTTATGACTGGAGCTCCCGGACCTCTGGGCACACACATATGTGAATGAGTGGATGAGCTAATGTTGGTTTGGTTGTGGATACGTTTCGGCCAATGCTATCAGCACAGCTATGATTATCCCCAGAACGTTGAGAACGAGCTCCCGGAACTCCAGACATGCGTATATAAAAGAGTGGAATTAAGGTGTGTGTGTGTGTGTGTGTGTGTGTGTGTGTGTGTGTGTGTATACGTGTGGGACAGAAGTAATGTTGGGGACAGAAATTGTTATTAGCCTGCTGGCAGATGACACAACCTTAGTTTTGAAAAATGAACATCAAGTCCCAATAAGTGCTGAAAACAACCAAAACATTCTCCAAGGCTTCAGGATTGTCATTAAACTTAAAGAAATGCAAACTTCTTGCGCTGCATGACTCGCCACTAAAGGAAATCAGCGATGTTTCCATGAAATCAGAAATAAAATACTTGAGCATTTTCCTATCCAAGGACCAAACGTTAAATCAATCCAGGAACATTGAATCTAAACTGAATCAAAGTAAAGCTTAATTCTAATATATGGCTCCAGAGAGATTTATCAATATTAGGCCGGATATATTTGACTAAAATGGATGTGTTTATCCAGATGTATATACCCAGCGTATTCCAATGCTGCTCCAAATCAACTCGTAAAATCTGTTAACCAAATCAATTTCAACTTTATCTGGAGGAACAGACCACACCATCTAAGAAAAATCACATATGGTGAAAGAAACAAGTGAAGGAGGGCTGAAAGTGATAGAGTCGGACTGCTTGAATGGGACATTGAAGGTGAACTGGTTGAAATCCTGGATCAAACCTCATCGTTCTTTCTGGTATTGTACTCCAAACTACTTATTCAACAAAGTCGGCGGCCTGAGTCTTCTGCTTATCTCTGACTTGGATATCAACAAGATTCCTGTCAAATGTTCAGAGTTCCATAAACAAATATTATTATACTGGAAAATGATATACGTACACAATTTCTCACCACACAGTATAATAGTTTGGAACAATCGATATGTACTGCATGGCAACAAACCTCTGTTTTACAAGGAATGCTTTGAGAAAGGTATATGGTCGATAATTGACTTGATGGATGACACTGGCAGTCCTCTGGACAATGAGCAGTTCTGTACTACACACAGATTCAAGCCTCCCATATTAGAGTTGCTAAAGTTACGAAACGCACTGCCTCGACAATTTGTATTCCTGACCAAAAATATAATGACGCACCGAACCGTACAACCACAGTTACCCCGACTATCACTCCAGGGAATCTCAATTGTGGACAGAAAGCGCGGCAACTCCTTTATTAGGAAATGTTTCACAGGAAACTTATTCCCTGGACGTCAAAAAAAAAAAAAAGGATATTTTAAATAAATTTGATGAGGAATCGATTGCCACGCTGCGAACCATGTATCTGACTCTACCCATACCCCCAAGGCAAAAGAGACCCACTTCAAAATTATGACTGACATCTACCCATCTAAGGAATTATCGAGGGTACGCTTTAATTTTGAAGATAATATTTGTACATTTTGTGAAGACAACATTGAAACCACTGACCATATATTTTTTCTCCTTCTCATTCCATCGTCACCAGTTTCCTTCTCAAAAGATGATATAACATTCTGTTTACTTATAAGCAACATAACAGATGAACTCTGTGTCAATGTTCTTTTAGGCCTGGCCAAGTTCTTCATTCACAAGAACAGAATGCAAAAATGCTCCCCAAATTTTAATGTCTTCATAAACGATTTTGAAATATAAAAAAAAAAAAAAAAAATCCTTAAAACTTATGGAAAAATCCAAAAACTAAAAAATATAGTTACCCATGTCCGAGGTTCCTTTTTTTTTTGGTAAAAAAAAAAAACAAAAAAAAAACAACAACTTGATTACATGTTACATTCCCCTTGCAATTTTTTTTTTTTTTTTTTCGTTTTAATTTCTTATTTGTCTATCTATTGATTTAATTACTTCCTTTTAATTTCTTTTTTTGTCTCGCACTGTAAATTTCTCACAAACCTGTAACACTATTAACTTCTCATTACATACAGAACAAATGTCCTGATGTCCGTTGCTTCCTCATCCCTGGTTGTTTCATTGACATTCAGTTCTACCTTGCTATGTTTATTTGTACATCTGTATATTTGGGTGTACTATTTATGTTCAATTAAAAACAGTTTGATGTCTGAGATTCCTTGTGAACCGCCAACTTAATTACATGTTATATTCCCCTCACAATTTTTTTTTTTCGTTTTTAATTTTATTTTTCTATCTATTTATTTAATTATATCCTTTTAATTTTCTTTTTTTGTCTAGCATTAAAAATTTCTCGCAAACCGTTAACACTATTAACTTCTGATTACTTACACCACGAATGCGCTTATGCCCCCCCACCCATCCCGCTTTTTCCGTACGGAGGCAGACACTGAGATCGAAAGCAAATGGGTGTCATTGAAATGCAGTAACAGGGTGATAACAGCCGTGTTCGAAGTGTGTAGGGGCTTATAGGAGAGCAGAAGCACGTCACGCAATTCACCTGAGTTCGGAGGATCGGGAGTACCAGGGCCCATAGCGGAGAAGCGGAAGAGCGGAGTTATGTGTCTCTTCTCAAAGGCCGGGAAGCTGGGGGGCAGCAGGACCCCTTAGAGCGGCTAATGTGAGCCTTCTCCGGACATAGATCACCCGGACTTATGACTGGAGCTCCCGGACCTCCGGGCACACACATATGTGAATGAGTGGATGAGCTAATGTCGGTTTGGTTGTGGATACGTTTCGGCCAATGCTATCAGCACAGCTATGATTATCCCCAGAACGTTGAGAACGAGCTCCCGGAACTCCAGACATGCGTATATAAAAGAGTGGAATTAAGGTGTGTGTGTGTGTGTGTGTGTGTGTGTGTGTGTGTATACGTGTGGGACAGAAGTAATGTTGGGGACAGAAATTGTTATTAGCCTGCTGGCAGATGACACAACCTTAGTTTTGAAAAATGAACATCAAGTCCCAATAAGTGCTGAAAAAAACCAAAACATTCTCCAAGGCTTCAGGATTGTCATTAAACTTAAAGAAATGCAAACTTCTTGCGCTGCATGACTCGCCACTAAAGGAAATCAGCGATGTTTCTATGAAATCAGAAATAAAATACTTGAGCATTTTCCTATCCAAGGACCAAACGTTAAATCAATCCAGGAACATTGAATCTAAACTGAATCAAAGTAAAGCTTAATTCTAATATATGGCTCCAGAGAGATTTATCAATATTAGGCCGGATATATTTGACTAAAATGGATGTGTTTATCCAGATGTATATACCCAGCGTATTCCAATGCTGCTCCAAATCAACTCGTAAAATCTGTTAACCAAATCAATTTCAACTTTATCTGGAGGAACAGACCACACCATCTAAGAAAAATCACATATGGTGAAAGAAACAAGTGAAGGAGGGCTGAAAGTGATAGAGTCGGACTGCTTGAATGGGACATTGAAGGTGAACTGGTTGAAATCCTGGATCAAACCTCATCGTTCTTTCTGGTATTGTACTCCAAACTACTTATTCAACAAAGTCGGCGGCCTGAGTCTTCTGCTTATCTCTGACTTGGATATCAACAAGATTCCTGTCAAATGTTCAGAGTTCCATAAACAAATATTATTATACTGGAAAATGATATACGTACACAATTTCTCACCACACAGTATAATAGTTTGGAACAATCGATATGTACTGCATGGCAACAAACCTCTGTTTTACAAGGAATGCTTTGAGAAAGGTATATGGTCGATAATTGACTTGATGGATGACACTGGCAGTCCTCTGGACAATGAGCAGTTCTGTACTACACACAGATTCAAGCCTCCCATATTAGAGTTGCTAAAGTTACGAAACGCACTGCCTCGACAATTTGTATTCCTGACCAAAAATATAATGACGCACCGAACCGTACAACCACAGTTACCCCGACTATCACTCCAGGGAATCTCAATTGTGGACAGAAAGCGCGGCAACTCCTTTATTAGGAAATGTTTCACAGGAAACTTATTCCCTGGACGTCAAAAAAAAAAAAAAGGATATTTTAAATAAATTTGATGAGGAATCGATTGCCACGCTGCGAACTATGTATCTGACTCTACCCATACCCCCAAGGCAAAAGAGACCCACTTCAAAATTATGACTGACATCTACCCATCTAAGGAATTATCGAGGGTACGCTTTAATTTTGAAGATAATATTTGTACATTTTGTGAAGACAACATTGAAACCACTGACCATATATTTTTTCTCCTTCTCATTCCATCGTCACCAGTTTCCTTCTCAAAAGATGATATAACATTCTGTTTACTTATAAGCAACATAACAGATGAACTCTGTGTCAATGTTCTTTTAGGCCTGGCCAAGTTCTTCATTCACAAGAACAGAATGCAAAAATGCTCCCCAAATTTTAATGTCTTCATAAACGATTTTGAAATATAAAAAAAAAAAAAAAAATCCTTAAAACTTATGGAAAAATCCGAAAACAAAAAAATATAGTTACCCATGTCCGAGGTTCCTTTTTTTTTTGGTAAAAAAAAAAAAACAAACAAAAAAAACAACTTGATTACATGTTACATTCCCCTTGCAATTTTTTTTTTTTTTTTTCGTTTTAATTTCTTATTTGTCTATCTATTGATTTAATTACTTCCTTTTAATTTCTTTTTTTGTCTCGCACTGTAAATTTCTCACAAACCTGTAACACTATTAACTTCTCATTACATACAGAACAAATGTCCTGATGTCCGTTGCTTCCTCATCCCTGGTTGTTTCATTGACATTCAGTTCTACCTTGCTATGTTTATTTGTACATTTGTATATTTGGGTGTACTATTTATGTTCAATTAAAAACAGTTTGATGTCTGAGATTCCTTGTGAACCGCCAACTTAATTACATGTTATATTCCCCTCACAATTTTTTTTTTTCGTTTTTAATTTTATTTTTCTATCTATTTATTTAATTATATCCTTCTAATTTTCTTTTTTTGTCTAGCATTAAAAATTTCTCGCAAACCGTTAACACTATTAACTTCTGATTACTTACAGCACGAATGCGCTTATGCCCCCCCACCCATCCCGCTTTTTCCGTACGGAGGCAGACACTGAGATCGAAAGCAAATGGGTGTCATTGAAATGCAGTAACAGGGTGATAACAGCCGTGTTCGAAGTGTGTAGGGGCTTATAGGAGAGCAGAAGCACGTCACGCAATTCACCTGAGTTCGGAGGATCGGGAGTACCAGGGCCCATAGCGGAGAAGCGGAAGAGCGGAGTTATGTGTCTCTTCTCAAAGGCGGGGAAGCTGGGGGGCAGCAGGACCCCTTAGACCGGCTAAGGTGAGCCTACTCCGGACAGAGATCACCCGGAGTTATGACTGGAGCTCCCGGACCTCTGGGCACACACATATGTGAATGACTGGATGAGCTAATGTTGGTTTGGTTGTGGATACGTTTCGGCCAATGCTATCAGCACAGCGATGATGAGTTCAGGTGTGTCTGTGTGTGTTTGTGTGTTTGTGTGTGTGTGTGTGTGTGTGTGTGTGTGTGTGCGTGTGTTTGTGTGTGTGTGAGAGTTTGTTTTTGTGGGTTGGGGGGGGTTCCCGCGGACACGGAGTACCAGGGCCTGGAGCGGATGAGGTGAGGAGCGGAGGAGAGCAGAAGCCCGGACCGTGATTCGCTTGTGTCCAGCGGTTCGGGAGTTCCAGGGCCCGAAACGGAGGAGCGGAGGAGCGGAGGAGCGGAGGAGCGGAGGAGCGGAGGAGCGGAGGAGCGGAGGAGCGGAGGACAGCAAAACCCCTTTCTGCAATTCGCCTGAGTCCGGCGGATCGGTAGTACCTGGTTCCGCAGCGGATGAGCGGAGGAGTGGAGGAGATGTTTCTCTTCTCAGAGGCGGCGAGGGGGGGGGGCAGGACCCCTTACCCTTATCCCCCCCGGACGTTTGAGTGGAGCTCCCGGACCTCCGGGCACGCACATGCGAATGACTGGATCACAGGGAGTGCCAGGGCCTGGAGCGGATGAGCAGAGGAGAGGCGGAGGGCAGAAGCCCGGCCCTGTTCAAGAGTTCCAGGGTCCAAAGCGGGGGAGCGAAGAAGCGGAGGAGGGGAGGAGAGCAGAAGAGCAAAAAACTGGCCCGGAATTCACCGAAGTCCCGCGGATCGGGAGTTCCAGGGCCCGGAGCGGAAGAGCGGAGGAGCGGAGGAGAGGAGGAGCGGAGCAAAGCTAAGCCCGTCTTAACAACAAGGAAATTACAGATGAGGCTATAATTTCTAATGAAAACTTTAAATTCTATAGCCACGTATACACTTCGACATTGTCAAAAAGCGATTGTGACTCCTTTCCATTAAATATTCCTCAATATATCCCAAAAATAAACAACAAACAATATATGTTTGTTTATATATGTTTATATATAAACAACAAAAAATATACAGTTTGATGTCTGAGATTCCTTGTGAATCGCCAACTTAATTACATGTCGTATTCCCCTTGCATTTTTTTTTTTTGGTTTTAATTTCATTTGTCTATCTATTTATCTAATTATTTCCTTTTAATTTCGTTTTTTGTCTAGCACTGTAAATTTCTCACAAACCTGTAACACTATTAACTTCTCATTACATACAGAACAAATGTCCTCATGTCCGTTGCTTCCTCATGCCTGGTTGTTTCATTGACATTCAGTTCTACCTTGCTATGTTTATTTGTACATTTGTATATTTGGGTGTACTATTTATGTTCAATTAAAAACAGTTTGATGTCTGAGATTCCCTGTGAACCGCCAACTTAATTACATGTTATATTCCCCTCACAATTTTTTTTTTTTCGTTTTTAATTTTATTTTTCTATCTATTTATTTAATTATATCCTTTTAATTTTCTTTTTTTGTCTAGCATTAAAAATTTCTCGCAAACCGTTAACACTATTAACTTCTGATTACTTACAGCACGAATGCGCTTATGCCCCCCCACCCCCCACCCCCCCGCTTTTTCCGTACGGTGGCAGACACTGAGATCGAAAGCAAATGGGTGTCATTGAAATGCAGTAACAGGGTGATAACAGCCGTGTTCGAAGTGTGTAGGGGCTTATAGTAGAGCAGAAGCACGTCACGCAATTCACCTGAGTTCGGAGGATCGGGAGTACCAGGGCCCATAGCGGAGAAGCGGAAGAGCGGAGTTATGTGTCTCTTCTCAAAGGCCGGGAAGCTGGGGGGCAGCAGGACCCCTTAGAGCGGCTAATGTGAGCCTTCTCCGGACATAGATCACCCGGACTTATGACTGGAGCTCCCGGACCTCTGGGCACACACATATGTGAATGAGTGGATGAGCTAATGTTGGTTTGGTTGTGGAAACGTTTCGGCCAATGCTATTAGCACAGCTATGATGAGTTCAGGTGTGTCTGTGTGTGTTTGTGTGTTTGTGTGTGTGTGTGTGTGTGTGTGTGTGCGTGTGTTTGTGTGTGTGTGAGAGTTTGTTTTTGTGGGTTGGGGGGGGTTCCCGCGGACACGGAGTACCAGGGCCTGGAGCGGATGAGGTGAGGAGCGGAGGAGAGCAGAAGCCCGGACCGTGATTCGCTTGTGTCCAGCGGTTCGGGAGTTCCAGGGCCCGAAACGGAGGAGCGGAGGAGCGGAGGACGGCAAAACCCCTTTCTGCAA
>NW_028234009.1:252500-257500 GCF_037954325.1 Fistularia commersonii
GCATACAAGTCATCATACGCCCTTTGTTTTGCCTTCGCTACCGCCATCTTTACCTTTCGCCGCATCTCCCTGAACTGCTTTCTGTTCTCTTCAGTCCTCTCAGTATCCCACTTCTTCTTCGCTAACCGCTTTCTCCGTATATACTCCTGCACTTCCTCATTCCACCACCAAGTCTCCTTATCAACTTTCCTTCCAGATGACAAACCGAGTACTCTTCTACCTGTCTCCCTGATAACACTAGCTGTTGTTGTCCAATCATCTGGCAGCTCACCCTGACCACCCAGACCCTTTCTCAACTCCTCCCTGAAAACCGTGCAACGCTCCTCCCTTTTCAGCTTCCACCACTTTGTCCTCTGCTCTGCCTTTGTCCTCGTCATCTACCTTGTCACCAGAGTCGTCGCACAAACCGCCATCCTATGCTGTCTGGCTACACGCCCACCTACAACTACTTTGCAGTCACCGATCTCTTTCAGGTTACCTCGTCTATACAAGATGTAGTCTACCTGCGTGCTCCTACCTCCGCTCTTATAAGTTACCCTATGTTCCTGTTTTTTCTGGAAAAAGGTATTCACTACACCCATTTCCATCCCTTTTGCAAAATCTACCACCATCTGTCCCTCTGCATTCCTATCCTGGATACCATATCTGCCCATCACTTCTTCATCCCCTCTATTGCCTTCACCAACATGTCCATTGAAGTCTGCACCAATTACCACTCTCTCATTTCTGGGAATATTCTGCATCACTTCATCCAACTCATTCCAGAACTTCTCCTTCTCTTCAGGTTCACATCCCACCTGTGGCGCATAGCCACTAACAACACTGAGCATCACACCTTCAATTTCCAATTTCAGACTCATAAGTCTATCTGACATTCTTTTCACCTCTAGGACGTTCCTTACGAACTCCTCCTTCAAGATGACTCCTACTCCATTTCTCTTCTTGTCAGCACCATAATAGTATAACTTAAAGCCTGCTCCTAAGCTTCTAGCCTTACTACCCTTCCACCTGGTCTCCTGGACACACAGTATATCCAGCTTCCTTCTCTGCATCGTGTCCATCAACTCTCTACCTTTTCCTGTCATAGTCCCAATATTCAAAGTCCCTACTCTCAGTCCCAGGCTCTTTCCTTTCCTCCTCTCTCTCTGCTTCCGAACACGCACTCCTCCTCTTCTTCTTCTTCTTGTTCTTCGACCCACAGTAGCCCGATTTCCATTAGTACCCTGTAGGTCATCAGTACCAATGGCGGTCGTTGTTAACCCGGTCCGCGACCCATCCGGTATGGTATAGTTATGGTTGACTCGCATGTTTGGTTTTGGCAAACGTTTTACGCCGGATGCCCCTCCTGACGCAACCCTCTGCATTTATCCGGGCTTGGGACCGGCACAGGGAGACACTGCTCCGTGCCCCCCCCCCCCCCCCCAAAGGCAGGCTTGGAGAGACACGGGCCAGTGCCGCCCTGAGGCTGCATTACCCTCTCTTTCTTACATTTATTATAAAAATATGCTTATCTTCCTTTTAGCTCATCACACATGTCTTTATGATTTTCAGTCCATGCCTCAGCCGGCCTGAAGCTCCACTGATGCGCATGTGCGGATGCCTCTATCTAGCGGACATAAAATAAAGACAATCATTCAAATGTGAATGAGTCGGCGTGATGCTCCGGGATGTGTGGAGCTCAGGGAGCTCCACGAGTGAGGGAGTTAAGTTAGGGCGGGGGTGCAAGTAGGCTCTAGGATTCCCCGAGTCGGGGCGAGCGATGGGTTTAGAGGCGTATCGCATTGAAGATAATGGCCGCATATCCTTCTTGGACTTTTCTAAAGCCTTTGACTCGGTCGAACATCCATTTATCATAGCAACGCTCGAACATTTTGGATTTGGTTAAATATTCAGGAATGTGATCCGTGGGCTCTATGAGAATATTCATAGCTGTGTCACCCTGCCAAGCGGCACCACTCCGAGCTTCCATGTTGATGTGGGAATCCCCCAAGGTTGCCCCATCTCACCCTATTTATTTATAATTGCTACCGAAATGCTAGCCGTTTATGTTGAAAAGAGCAACGATATCCAAAAGTTAGACGTGCTGGGGACTGAAATTGTTATTAGCCTGCTGGCAGATGACACAACCTTAGTTTTGAAAAATGAACATCAAGTCCCAATAAGTGCCGAAAACAACCAAAACATTCTCCAAGGCTTCAGGATTGTCATTAAACTTAAAGAAATGCAAACTTCTTGCGCTGCATGACTCGCCACTAAAGGAAATCAGCGATGTTTCCATGAAATCAGAAATAAAATACTTGAGCATTTTCCTATCCAAGGACCAAACGTTAAATCAATCCAGGAACATTGAATCTAAACTGAATCAAAGTAAAGCTTAATTCTAATATATGGCTCCAGAGAGATTTATCAATATTAGGCCGGATATATTTGACTAAAATGGATGTGTTTATCCAGATGTATATACCCAGCGTATTCCAATGCTGCTCCAAATCAACTCGTAAAATCTGTTAACCAAATCAATTTCAACTTTATCTGGAGGAACAGACCACACCATCTAAGAAAAATCACATATGGTGAAAGAAACAAGTGAAGGAGGGCTGAAAGTGATAGAGTCGGACTGCTTGAATGGGACATTGAAGGTGAACTGGTTGAAATCCTGGATCAAACCTCATCGTTCTTTCTGGTATTGTACTCCAAACTACTTATTCAACAAAGTCGGCGGCCTGAGTCTTCTGCTTATCTCTGACTTGGATATCAACAAGATTCCTGTCAAATGTTCAGAGTTCCATAAACAAATATTATTATACTGGAAAATGATATACGTACACAATTTCTCACCACACAGTATAATAGTTTGGAACAATCGATATGTACTGCATGGCAACAAACCTCTGTTTTACAAGGAATGCTTTGAGAAAGGTATATGGTCGATAATTGACTTGATGGATGACACTGGCAGTCCTCTGGACAATGAGCAGTTCTGTACTACACACAGATTCAAGCCTCCCATATTAGAGTTGCTAAAGTTACGAAACGCACTGCCTCGACAATTTGTATTCCTGACCAAAAATATAATGACGCACCGAACCGTACAACCACAGTTACCCCGACTATCACTCCAGGGAATCTCAATTGTGGACAGAAAGCGCGGCAACTCCTTTATTAGGAAATGTTTCACAGGAAACTTATTCCCTGGACGTCAAAAAAAAAAAAAAAGGATATTTTAAATAAATTTGATGAGGAATCGATTGCCACGCTGCGAACCATGTATCTGACTCTACCCATACCCCCAAGGCAAAAGAGACCCACTTCAAAATTATGACTGACATCTACCCATCTAAGGAATTATCGAGGGTACGCTTTAATTTTGAAGATAATATTTGTACATTTTGTGAAGACAACATTGAAACCACTGACCATATATTTTTTCTCCTTCTCATTCCATCGTCACCAGTTTCCTTCTCAAAAGATGATATAACATTCTGTTTACTTATAAGCAACATAACAGATGAACTCTGTGTCAATGTTCTTTTAGGCCTGGCCAAGTTCTTCATTCACAAGAACAGAATGCAAAAATGCTCCCCAAATTTTAATGTCTTCATAAACGATTTTGAAATATAAAAAAAAAAAAAAAAAATCCTTAAAACTTATAGAAAAATCCGAAAACTAAAAAATATAGTTACCCATGTCCGAGGTTCCTTTTTTTTTTGGTAAAAAAAAAAAAAAAACAAAAAAAACAACTTGATTACATGTTACATTCCCCTTGCAATTTTTTTTTTTTTTTTTCGTTTTAATTTCTTATTTGTCTATCTATTGATTTAATTACTTCCTTTTAATTTCTTTTTTTGTCTCGCACTGTAAATTTCTCACAAACCTGTAACACTATTAACTTCTCATTACATACAGAACAAATGTCCTGATGTCCGTTGCTTCCTCATCCCTGGTTGTTTCATTGACATTCAGTTCTACCTTGCTATGTTTATTTGTACATCTGTATATTTGGGTGTACTATTTATGTTCAATTAAAAACAGTTTGATGTCTGAGATTCCTTGTGAACCGCCAACTTAATTACATGTTATATTCCCCTCACAATTTTTTTTTTTCGTTTTTAATTTTATTTTTCTATCTATTTATTTAATTATATCCTTTTAATTTTCTTTTTTTGTCTAGCATTAAAAATTTCTCGCAAACCGTTAACACTATTAACTTCTGATTACTTACACCACGATTGCGCTTATGCCCCCCCACCCATCCCGCTTTTTCCGTACGGAGGCAGACACTGAGATCGAAAGCAAATGGGTGTCATTGAAATGCAGTAACAGGGTGATAACAGCCGTGTTCGAAGTGTGTAGGGGCTTATAGGAGAGCAGAAGCACGTCACGCAATTCACCTGAGTTCGGAGGATCGGGAGTACCAGGGCCCATAGCGGAGAAGCGGAAGAGCGGAGTTATGTGTCTCTTCTCAAAGGCCGGGAAGCTGGGGGGCAGCAGGACCCCTTAGAGCGGCTAATGTGAGCCTTCTCCGGACATAGATCACCCGGACTTATGACTGGAGCTCCCGGACCTCCGGGCACACACATATGTGAATGAGTGGATGAGCTAATGTCGGTTTGGTTGTGGATACGTTTCGGCCAATGCTATCAGCACAGCTATGATGAGTTCAGGTGTGTCTGTGTGTGTTTGTGTGTTTGTGTGTGTGTGTGTGTGTGTGTGTGTGCGTGTGTTTGTGTGTGTGTGAGAGTTTGTTTTTGTGGGTTGGGGGGGGTTCCCGCGGACACGGAGTACCAGGGCCTGGAGCGGATGAGGTGAGGAGCGGAGGAGAGCAGAAGCCCGGACCGTGATTCGCTTGTGTCCAGCGGTTCGGGAGTTCCAGGGCCCGAAACGGAGGAGCGGAGGAGCGGAGGACGGCAAAACCCCTTTCTGCAATTCGCCTGAGTCCGGCGGATCGGTAATACCTGGTTCCGCAGCGGAGGAGCGGAGGAGTGGAGGAGATGTTTCTC
>NW_028234009.1:277500-300000 GCF_037954325.1 Fistularia commersonii
CCTTACTACCCTTCCACCTGGTCTCCTGGACACACAGTATATCCAGCTTCCTTCTCTGCATCGTGTCCATCAACTCTCTACCTTTTCCTGTCATAGTCCCAATATTCAAAGTCCCTACTCTCAGTCCCAGGCTCTTTCCTTTCCTCCTCTCTCTCTGCTTCCGAACACGCACTCCTCCTCTTCTTCTTCTTCTTGTTCTTCGACCCACAGTAGCCCGATTTCCATTAGTACCCTGTAGGTCATCAGTACCAATGGCGGTCGTTGTTAACCCGGTCCGCGACCCATCCGGTATGGTATAGTTATGGTTGACTCGCATGTTTGGTTTTGGCAAACGTTTTACGCCGGATGCCCCTCCTGACGCAACCCTCTGCATTTATCCGGGCTTGGGACCGGCACAGGGAGACACTGCTCCGTGCCCCCCCCCCCCCCAAAGGCAGGCTTGGAGAGACACGGGCCAGTGCCGCCCTGAGGCTGCATTACCCTCTCTTTCTTACATTTATTATAAAAATATGCTTATCTTCCTTTTAGCTCATCACACATGTCTTTATGATTTTCAGTCCATGCCTCAGCCGGCCTGAAGCTCCACTGATGCGCATGTGCGGATGCCTCTATCTAGCGGACATAAAATAAAGACAATCATTCAAATGTGAATGAGTCGGCGTGATGCTCCGGGATGTGTGGAGCTCAGGGAGCTCCACGAGTGAGGGAGTTAAGTTAGGGCGGGGGTGCAAGTAGGCTCTAGGATTCCCCGAGTCGGGGCGAGCGATGGGTTTAGAGGCGTATCGCATTGAAGATAATGGCCGCATATCCTTCTTGGACTTTTCTAAAGCCTTTGACTCGGTCGAACATCCATTTATCATAGCAACGCTCGAACATTTTGGATTTGGTTAAATATTCAGGAATGTGATCCGTGGGCTCTATGAGAATATTCATAGCTGTGTCACCCTGCCAAGCGGCACCACTCCGAGCTTCCATGTTGATGTGGGAATCCCCCAAGGTTGCCCCATCTCACCCTATTTATTTATAATTGCTACCGAAATGCTAGCCGTTTATGTTGAAAAGAGCAACGATATCCAAAAGTTAGACGTGCTGGGGACTGAAATTGTTATTAGCCTGCTGGCAGATGACACAACCTTAGTTTTGAAAAATGAACATCAAGTCCCAATAAGTGCCGAAAACAACCAAAACATTCTCCAAGGCTTCAGGATTGTCATTAAACTTAAAGAAATGCAAACTTCTTGCGCTGCATGACTCGCCACTAAAGGAAATCAGCGATGTTTCCATGAAATCAGAAATAAAATACTTGAGCATTTTCCTATCCAAGGACCAAACGTTAAATCAATCCAGGAACATTGAATCTAAACTGAATCAAAGTAAAGCTTAATTCTAATATATGGCTCCAGAGAGATTTATCAATATTAGGCCGGATATATTTGACTAAAATGGATGTGTTTATCCAGATGTATATACCCAGCGTATTCCAATGCTGCTCCAAATCAACTCGTAAAATCTGTTAACCAAATCAATTTCAACTTTATCTGGAGGAACAGACCACACCATCTAAGAAAAATCACATATGGTGAAAGAAACAAGTGAAGGAGGGCTGAAAGTGATAGAGTCGGACTGCTTGAATGGGACATTGAAGGTGAACTGGTTGAAATCCTGGATCAAACCTCATCGTTCTTTCTGGTATTGTACTCCAAACTACTTATTCAACAAAGTCGGCGGCCTGAGTCTTCTGCTTATCTCTGACTTGGATATCAACAAGATTCCTGTCAAATGTTCAGAGTTCCATAAACAAATATTATTATACTGGAAAATGATATACGTACACAATTTCTCACCACACAGTATAATAGTTTGGAACAATCGATATGTACTGCATGGCAACAAACCTCTGTTTTACAAGGAATGCTTTGAGAAAGGTATATGGTCGATAATTGACTTGATGGATGACACTGGCAGTCCTCTGGACAATGAGCAGTTCTGTACTACACACAGATTCAAGCCTCCCATATTAGAGTTGCTAAAGTTACGAAACGCACTGCCTCGACAATTTGTATTCCTGACCAAAAATATAATGACGCACCGAACCGTACAACCACAGTTACCCCGACTATCACTCCAGGGAATCTCAATTGTGGACAGAAAGCGCGGCAACTCCTTTATTAGGAAATGTTTCACAGGAAACTTATTCCCTGGACGTCAAAAAAAAAAAAAAGGATATTTTAAATAAATTTGATGAGGAATCGATTGCCACGCTGCGAACCATGTATCTGACTCTACCCATACCCCCAAGGCAAAAGAGACCCACTTCAAAATTATGACTGACATCTACCCATCTAAGGAATTATCGAGGGTACGCTTTAATTTTGAAGATAATATTTGTACATTTTGTGAAGACAACATTGAAACCACTGACCATATATTTTTTCTCCTTCTCATTCCATCGTCACCAGTTTCCTTCTCAAAAGATGATATAACATTCTGTTTACTTATAAGCAACATAACAGATGAACTCTGTGTCAATGTTCTTTTAGGCCTGGCCAAGTTCTTCATTCACAAGAACAGAATGCAAAAATGCTCCCCAAATTTTAATGTCTTCATAAACGATTTTGAAATATAAAAAAAAAAAAAAAAAAATCCTTAAAACTTATGGAAAAATCCAAAAACTAAAAAATATAGTTACCCATGTCCGAGGTTCCTTTTTTTTTTGGTAAAAAAAAAAAAACAAAAAAAAAAAAACAACTTGATTACATGTTACATTCCCCTTGCAATTTTTTTTTTTTTTTTTCGTTTTAATTTCTTATTTGTCTATCTATTGATTTAATTACTTCCTTTTAATTTCTTTTTTTGTCTCGCACTGTAAATTTCTCACAAACCTGTAACACTATTAACTTCTCATTACATACAGAACAAATGTCCTGATGTCCGTTGCTTCCTCATCCCTGGTTGTTTCATTGACATTCAGTTCTACCTTGCTATGTTTATTTGTACATTTGTATATTTGGGTGTACTATTTATGTTCAATTAAAAACAGTTTGATGTCTGAGATTCCTTGTGAACCGCCAACTTAATTACATGTTATATTCCCCTCACAATTTTTTTTTTTCGTTTTTAATTTTATTTTTCTATCTATTTATTTAATTATATCCTTCTAATTTTCTTTTTTTGTCTAGAATTAAAAATTTCTCGCAAACCGTTAACACTATTAACTTCTGATTACTTACACCACGAATGCGCTTATGCCCCCCCACCCATCCCGCTTTTTCCGTACGGAGGCAGACACTGAGATCGAAAGCAAATGGGTGTCATTGAAATGCAGTAACAGGGTGATAACAGCCGTGTTCGAAGTGTGTAGGGGCTTATAGGAGAGCAGAAGCACGTCACGCAATTCACCTGAGTTCGGAGGATCGGGAGTACCAGGGCCCATAGCGGAGAAGCGGAAGAGCGGAGTTATGTGTCTCTTCTCAAAGGCGGGGAAACTGGGGGGCAGCAGGACCCCTTAGACCGGCTAATGTGAGTCTTCTCCGGACATAGATCACCCGGACTTATGACTGGAGCTCCCGGACCTCTGGGCACACACATATGTGAATGAGTGGATGAGCTAATGTCGGTTTGGTTGTGGATACGTTTCGGCCAATGCTATCAGCACAGCTATGATTATCCCCAGAACGTTGAGAACGAGCTCCCGGAACTCCAGACATGCGTATATAAAAGAGTGGAATTAAGGTGTGTGTGTGTGTGTGTGTGTGTGTGTGTGTGTGTGTGTGTATACGTGTGGGACAGAAGTAATGTTGGGGACAGAAATTGTTATTAGCCTGCTGGCAGATGACACAACCTTAGTTTTGAAAAATGAACATCAAGTCCCAATAAGTGCTGAAAACAACCAAAACATTCTCCAAGGCTTCAGGATTGTCATTAAACTTAAAGAAATGCAAACTTCTTGCGCTGCATGACTCGCCACTAAAGGAAATCAGCGATGTTTCCATGAAATCAGAAATAAAATACTTGAGCATTTTCCTATCCAAGGACCAAACGTTAAATCAATCCAGGAACATTGAATCTAAACTGAATCAAAGTAAAGCTTAATTCTAATATATGGCTCCAGAGAGATTTATCAATATTAGGCCGGATATATTTGACTAAAATGGATGTGTTTATCCAGATGTATATACCCAGCGTATTCCAATGCTGCTCCAAATCAACTCGTAAAATCTGTTAACCAAATCAATTTCAACTTTATCTGGAGGAACAGACCACACCATCTAAGAAAAATCACATATGGTGAAAGAAACAAGTGAAGGAGGGCTGAAAGTGATAGAGTCGGACTGCTTGAATGGGACATTGAAGGTGAACTGGTTGAAATCCTGGATCAAACCTCATCGTTCTTTCTGGTATTGTACTCCAAACTACTTATTCAACAAAGTCGGCGGCCTGAGTCTTCTGCTTATCTCTGACTTGGATATCAACAAGATTCCTGTCAAATGTTCAGAGTTCCATAAACAAATATTATTATACTGGAAAATGATATACGTACACAATTTCTCACCACACAGTATAATAGTTTGGAACAATCGATATGTACTGCATGGCAACAAACCTCTGTTTTACAAGGAATGCTTTGAGAAAGGTATATGGTCGATAATTGACTTGATGGATGACACTGGCAGTCCTCTGGACAATGAGCAGTTCTGTACTACACACAGATTCAAGCCTCCCATATTAGAGTTGCTAAAGTTACGAAACGCACTGCCTCGACAATTTGTATTCCTGACCAAAAATATAATGACGCACCGAACCGTACAACCACAGTTACCCCGACTATCACTCCAGGGAATCTCAATTGTGGACAGAAAGCGCGGCAACTCCTTTATTAGGAAATGTTTCACAGGAAACTTATTCCCTGGACGTCAAAAAAAAAAAAAAGGATATTTTAAATAAATTTGATGAGGAATCGATTGCCACGCTGCGAACCATGTATCTGACTCTACCCATACCCCCAAGGCAAAAGAGACCCACTTCAAAATTATGACTGACATCTACCCATCTAAGGAATTATCGAGGGTACGCTTTAATTTTGAAGATAATATTTGTACATTTTGTGAAGACAACATTGAAACCACTGACCATATATTTTTTCTCCTTCTCATTCCATCGTCACCAGTTTCCTTCTCAAAAGATGATATAACATTCTGTTTACTTATAAGCAACATAACAGATGAACTCTGTGTCAATGTTCTTTTAGGCCTGGCCAAGTTCTTCATTCACAAGAACAGAATGCAAAAATGCTCCCCAAATTTTAATGTCTTCATAAACGATTTTGAAATATAAAAAAAAAAAAAAAAAATCCTTAAAACTTATGGAAAAATCCAAAAACTAAAAAATATAGTTACCCATGTCCGAGGTTCCTTTTTTTTTTGGTAAAAAAAAAAAACAAAAAAAAAACAACAACTTGATTACATGTTACATTCCCCTTGCAATTTTTTTTTTTTTTTTTTTCGTTTTAATTTCTTATTTGTCTATCTATTGATTTAATTACTTCCTTTTAATTTCTTTTTTTGTCTCGCACTGTAAATTTCTCACAAACCTGTAACACTATTAACTTCTCATTACATACAGAACAAATGTCCTGATGTCCGTTGCTTCCTCATCCCTGGTTGTTTCATTGACATTCAGTTCTACCTTGCTATGTTTATTTGTACATCTGTATATTTGGGTGTACTATTTATGTTCAATTAAAAACAGTTTGATGTCTGAGATTCCTTGTGAACCGCCAACTTAATTACATGTTATATTCCCCTCACAATTTTTTTTTTTCGTTTTTAATTTTATTTTTCTATCTATTTATTTAATTATATCCTTTTAATTTTCTTTTTTTGTCTAGCATTAAAAATTTCTCGCAAACCGTTAACACTATTAACTTCTGATTACTTACACCACGAATGCGCTTATGCCCCCCCACCCATCCCGCTTTTTCCGTACGGAGGCAGACACTGAGATCGAAAGCAAATGGGTGTCATTGAAATGCAGTAACAGGGTGATAACAGCCGTGTTCGAAGTGTGTAGGGGCTTATAGGAGAGCAGAAGCACGTCACGCAATTCACCTGAGTTCGGAGGATCGGGAGTACCAGGGCCCATAGCGGAGAAGCGGAAGAGCGGAGTTATGTGTCTCTTCTCAAAGGCCGGGAAGCTGGGGGGCAGCAGGACCCCTTAGAGCGGCTAATGTGAGCCTTCTCCGGACATAGATCACCCGGACTTATGACTGGAGCTCCCGGACCTCCGGGCACACACATATGTGAATGAGTGGATGAGCTAATGTCGGTTTGGTTGTGGATACGTTTCGGCCAATGCTATCAGCACAGCTATGATTATCCCCAGAACGTTGAGAACGAGCTCCCGGAACTCCAGACATGCGTATATAAAAGAGTGGAATTAAGGTGTGTGTGTGTGTGTGTGTGTGTGTGTGTGTGTGTATACGTGTGGGACAGAAGTAATGTTGGGGACAGAAATTGTTATTAGCCTGCTGGCAGATGACACAACCTTAGTTTTGAAAAATGAACATCAAGTCCCAATAAGTGCTGAAAAAAACCAAAACATTCTCCAAGGCTTCAGGATTGTCATTAAACTTAAAGAAATGCAAACTTCTTGCGCTGCATGACTCGCCACTAAAGGAAATCAGCGATGTTTCTATGAAATCAGAAATAAAATACTTGAGCATTTTCCTATCCAAGGACCAAACGTTAAATCAATCCAGGAACATTGAATCTAAACTGAATCAAAGTAAAGCTTAATTCTAATATATGGCTCCAGAGAGATTTATCAATATTAGGCCGGATATATTTGACTAAAATGGATGTGTTTATCCAGATGTATATACCCAGCGTATTCCAATGCTGCTCCAAATCAACTCGTAAAATCTGTTAACCAAATCAATTTCAACTTTATCTGGAGGAACAGACCACACCATCTAAGAAAAATCACATATGGTGAAAGAAACAAGTGAAGGAGGGCTGAAAGTGATAGAGTCGGACTGCTTGAATGGGACATTGAAGGTGAACTGGTTGAAATCCTGGATCAAACCTCATCGTTCTTTCTGGTATTGTACTCCAAACTACTTATTCAACAAAGTCGGCGGCCTGAGTCTTCTGCTTATCTCTGACTTGGATATCAACAAGATTCCTGTCAAATGTTCAGAGTTCCATAAACAAATATTATTATACTGGAAAATGATATACGTACACAATTTCTCACCACACAGTATAATAGTTTGGAACAATCGATATGTACTGCATGGCAACAAACCTCTGTTTTACAAGGAATGCTTTGAGAAAGGTATATGGTCGATAATTGACTTGATGGATGACACTGGCAGTCCTCTGGACAATGAGCAGTTCTGTACTACACACAGATTCAAGCCTCCCATATTAGAGTTGCTAAAGTTACGAAACGCACTGCCTCGACAATTTGTATTCCTGACCAAAAATATAATGACGCACCGAACCGTACAACCACAGTTACCCCGACTATCACTCCAGGGAATCTCAATTGTGGACAGAAAGCGCGGCAACTCCTTTATTAGGAAATGTTTCACAGGAAACTTATTCCCTGGACGTCAAAAAAAAAAAAAAGGATATTTTAAATAAATTTGATGAGGAATCGATTGCCACGCTGCGAACTATGTATCTGACTCTACCCATACCCCCAAGGCAAAAGAGACCCACTTCAAAATTATGACTGACATCTACCCATCTAAGGAATTATCGAGGGTACGCTTTAATTTTGAAGATAATATTTGTACATTTTGTGAAGACAACATTGAAACCACTGACCATATATTTTTTCTCCTTCTCATTCCATCGTCACCAGTTTCCTTCTCAAAAGATGATATAACATTCTGTTTACTTATAAGCAACATAACAGATGAACTCTGTGTCAATGTTCTTTTAGGCCTGGCCAAGTTCTTCATTCACAAGAACAGAATGCAAAAATGCTCCCCAAATTTTAATGTCTTCATAAACGATTTTGAAATATAAAAAAAAAAAAAAAAATCCTTAAAACTTATGGAAAAATCCGAAAACAAAAAAATATAGTTACCCATGTCCGAGGTTCCTTTTTTTTTTGGTAAAAAAAAAAAAACAAACAAAAAAAACAACTTGATTACATGTTACATTCCCCTTGCAATTTTTTTTTTTTTTTTTCGTTTTAATTTCTTATTTGTCTATCTATTGATTTAATTACTTCCTTTTAATTTCTTTTTTTGTCTCGCACTGTAAATTTCTCACAAACCTGTAACACTATTAACTTCTCATTACATACAGAACAAATGTCCTGATGTCCGTTGCTTCCTCATCCCTGGTTGTTTCATTGACATTCAGTTCTACCTTGCTATGTTTATTTGTACATTTGTATATTTGGGTGTACTATTTATGTTCAATTAAAAACAGTTTGATGTCTGAGATTCCTTGTGAACCGCCAACTTAATTACATGTTATATTCCCCTCACAATTTTTTTTTTTCGTTTTTAATTTTATTTTTCTATCTATTTATTTAATTATATCCTTCTAATTTTCTTTTTTTGTCTAGCATTAAAAATTTCTCGCAAACCGTTAACACTATTAACTTCTGATTACTTACAGCACGAATGCGCTTATGCCCCCCCACCCATCCCGCTTTTTCCGTACGGAGGCAGACACTGAGATCGAAAGCAAATGGGTGTCATTGAAATGCAGTAACAGGGTGATAACAGCCGTGTTCGAAGTGTGTAGGGGCTTATAGGAGAGCAGAAGCACGTCACGCAATTCACCTGAGTTCGGAGGATCGGGAGTACCAGGGCCCATAGCGGAGAAGCGGAAGAGCGGAGTTATGTGTCTCTTCTCAAAGGCGGGGAAGCTGGGGGGCAGCAGGACCCCTTAGACCGGCTAAGGTGAGCCTACTCCGGACAGAGATCACCCGGAGTTATGACTGGAGCTCCCGGACCTCTGGGCACACACATATGTGAATGACTGGATGAGCTAATGTTGGTTTGGTTGTGGATACGTTTCGGCCAATGCTATCAGCACAGCGATGATGAGTTCAGGTGTGTCTGTGTGTGTTTGTGTGTTTGTGTGTGTGTGTGTGTGTGTGTGTGTGTGTGTGCGTGTGTTTGTGTGTGTGTGAGAGTTTGTTTTTGTGGGTTGGGGGGGGTTCCCGCGGACACGGAGTACCAGGGCCTGGAGCGGATGAGGTGAGGAGCGGAGGAGAGCAGAAGCCCGGACCGTGATTCGCTTGTGTCCAGCGGTTCGGGAGTTCCAGGGCCCGAAACGGAGGAGCGGAGGAGCGGAGGAGCGGAGGAGCGGAGGAGCGGAGGAGCGGAGGAGCGGAGGACAGCAAAACCCCTTTCTGCAATTCGCCTGAGTCCGGCGGATCGGTAGTACCTGGTTCCGCAGCGGATGAGCGGAGGAGTGGAGGAGATGTTTCTCTTCTCAGAGGCGGCGAGGGGGGGGGGCAGGACCCCTTACCCTTATCCCCCCCGGACGTTTGAGTGGAGCTCCCGGACCTCCGGGCACGCACATGCGAATGACTGGATCACAGGGAGTGCCAGGGCCTGGAGCGGATGAGCAGAGGAGAGGCGGAGGGCAGAAGCCCGGCCCTGTTCAAGAGTTCCAGGGTCCAAAGCGGGGGAGCGAAGAAGCGGAGGAGGGGAGGAGAGCAGAAGAGCAAAAAACTGGCCCGGAATTCACCGAAGTCCCGCGGATCGGGAGTTCCAGGGCCCGGAGCGGAAGAGCGGAGGAGCGGAGGAGAGGAGGAGCGGAGCAAAGCTAAGCCCGTCTTAACAACAAGGAAATTACAGATGAGGCTATAATTTCTAATGAAAACTTTAAATTCTATAGCCACGTATACACTTCGACATTGTCAAAAAGCGATTGTGACTCCTTTCCATTAAATATTCCTCAATATATCCCAAAAATAAACAACAAACAATATATGTTTGTTTATATATGTTTATATATAAACAACAAAAAATATACAGTTTGATGTCTGAGATTCCTTGTGAATCGCCAACTTAATTACATGTCGTATTCCCCTTGCATTTTTTTTTTTTGGTTTTAATTTCATTTGTCTATCTATTTATCTAATTATTTCCTTTTAATTTCGTTTTTTGTCTAGCACTGTAAATTTCTCACAAACCTGTAACACTATTAACTTCTCATTACATACAGAACAAATGTCCTCATGTCCGTTGCTTCCTCATGCCTGGTTGTTTCATTGACATTCAGTTCTACCTTGCTATGTTTATTTGTACATTTGTATATTTGGGTGTACTATTTATGTTCAATTAAAAACAGTTTGATGTCTGAGATTCCCTGTGAACCGCCAACTTAATTACATGTTATATTCCCCTCACAATTTTTTTTTTTTCGTTTTTAATTTTATTTTTCTATCTATTTATTTAATTATATCCTTTTAATTTTCTTTTTTTGTCTAGCATTAAAAATTTCTCGCAAACCGTTAACACTATTAACTTCTGATTACTTACAGCACGAATGCGCTTATGCCCCCCCACCCCCCACCCCCCCGCTTTTTCCGTACGGTGGCAGACACTGAGATCGAAAGCAAATGGGTGTCATTGAAATGCAGTAACAGGGTGATAACAGCCGTGTTCGAAGTGTGTAGGGGCTTATAGTAGAGCAGAAGCACGTCACGCAATTCACCTGAGTTCGGAGGATCGGGAGTACCAGGGCCCATAGCGGAGAAGCGGAAGAGCGGAGTTATGTGTCTCTTCTCAAAGGCCGGGAAGCTGGGGGGCAGCAGGACCCCTTAGAGCGGCTAATGTGAGCCTTCTCCGGACATAGATCACCCGGACTTATGACTGGAGCTCCCGGACCTCTGGGCACACACATATGTGAATGAGTGGATGAGCTAATGTTGGTTTGGTTGTGGATACGTTTCGGCCAATGCTATCAGCACAGCTATGATTATCCCCAGAACGTTGAGAACGAGCTCCCGGAACTCCAGACATGCGTATATAAAAGAGTGGAATTAAGGTGTGTGTGTGTGTGTGTGTGTGTGTGTGTGTGTGTGTGTGTATACGTGTGGGACAGAAGTAATGTTGGGGACAGAAATTGTTATTAGCCTGCTGGCAGATGACACAACCTTAGTTTTGAAAAATGAACATCAAGTCCCAATAAGTGCTGAAAACAACCAAAACATTCTCCAAGGCTTCAGGATTGTCATTAAACTTAAAGAAATGCAAACTTCTTGCGCTGCATGACTCGCCACTAAAGGAAATCAGCGATGTTTCCATGAAATCAGAAATAAAATACTTGAGCATTTTCCTATCCAAGGACCAAACGTTAAATCAATCCAGGAACATTGAATCTAAACTGAATCAAAGTAAAGCTTAATTCTAATATATGGCTCCAGAGAGATTTATCAATATTAGGCCGGATATATTTGACTAAAATGGATGTGTTTATCCAGATGTATATACCCAGCGTATTCCAATGCTGCTCCAAATCAACTCGTAAAATCTGTTAACCAAATCAATTTCAACTTTATCTGGAGGAACAGACCACACCATCTAAGAAAAATCACATATGGTGAAAGAAACAAGTGAAGGAGGGCTGAAAGTGATAGAGTCGGACTGCTTGAATGGGACATTGAAGGTGAACTGGTTGAAATCCTGGATCAAACCTCATCGTTCTTTCTGGTATTGTACTCCAAACTACTTATTCAACAAAGTCGGCGGCCTGAGTCTTCTGCTTATCTCTGACTTGGATATCAACAAGATTCCTGTCAAATGTTCAGAGTTCCATAAACAAATATTATTATACTGGAAAATGATATACGTACACAATTTCTCACCACACAGTATAATAGTTTGGAACAATCGATATGTACTGCATGGCAACAAACCTCTGTTTTACAAGGAATGCTTTGAGAAAGGTATATGGTCGATAATTGACTTGATGGATGACACTGGCAGTCCTCTGGACAATGAGCAGTTCTGTACTACACACAGATTCAAGCCTCCCATATTAGAGTTGCTAAAGTTACGAAACGCACTGCCTCGACAATTTGTATTCCTGACCAAAAATATAATGACGCACCGAACCGTACAACCACAGTTACCCCGACTATCACTCCAGGGAATCTCAATTGTGGACAGAAAGCGCGGCAACTCCTTTATTAGGAAATGTTTCACAGGAAACTTATTCCCTGGACGTCAAAAAAAAAAAAAAGGATATTTTAAATAAATTTGATGAGGAATCGATTGCCACGCTGCGAACCATGTATCTGACTCTACCCATACCCCCAAGGCAAAAGAGACCCACTTCAAAATTATGACTGACATCTACCCATCTAAGGAATTATCGAGGGTACGCTTTAATTTTGAAGATAATATTTGTACATTTTGTGAAGACAACATTGAAACCACTGACCATATATTTTTTCTCCTTCTCATTCCATCGTCACCAGTTTCCTTCTCAAAAGATGATATAACATTCTGTTTACTTATAAGCAACATAACAGATGAACTCTGTGTCAATGTTCTTTTAGGCCTGGCCAAGTTCTTCATTCACAAGAACAGAATGCAAAAATGCTCCCCAAATTTTAATGTCTTCATAAACGATTTTGAAATATAAAAAAAAAAAAAAAAAATCCTTAAAACTTATGGAAAAATCCAAAAACTAAAAAATATAGTTACCCATGTCCGAGGTTCCTTTTTTTTTTGGTAAAAAAAAAAAACAAAAAAAAAACAACAACTTGATTACATGTTACATTCCCCTTGCAATTTTTTTTTTTTTTTTTTCGTTTTAATTTCTTATTTGTCTATCTATTGATTTAATTACTTCCTTTTAATTTCTTTTTTTGTCTCGCACTGTAAATTTCTCACAAACCTGTAACACTATTAACTTCTCATTACATACAGAACAAATGTCCTGATGTCCGTTGCTTCCTCATCCCTGGTTGTTTCATTGACATTCAGTTCTACCTTGCTATGTTTATTTGTACATCTGTATATTTGGGTGTACTATTTATGTTCAATTAAAAACAGTTTGATGTCTGAGATTCCTTGTGAACCGCCAACTTAATTACATGTTATATTCCCCTCACAATTTTTTTTTTTCGTTTTTAATTTTATTTTTCTATCTATTTATTTAATTATATCCTTTTAATTTTCTTTTTTTGTCTAGCATTAAAAATTTCTCGCAAACCGTTAACACTATTAACTTCTGATTACTTACACCACGAATGCGCTTATGCCCCCCCACCCATCCCGCTTTTTCCGTACGGAGGCAGACACTGAGATCGAAAGCAAATGGGTGTCATTGAAATGCAGTAACAGGGTGATAACAGCCGTGTTCGAAGTGTGTAGGGGCTTATAGGAGAGCAGAAGCACGTCACGCAATTCACCTGAGTTCGGAGGATCGGGAGTACCAGGGCCCATAGCGGAGAAGCGGAAGAGCGGAGTTATGTGTCTCTTCTCAAAGGCCGGGAAGCTGGGGGGCAGCAGGACCCCTTAGAGCGGCTAATGTGAGCCTTCTCCGGACATAGATCACCCGGACTTATGACTGGAGCTCCCGGACCTCCGGGCACACACATATGTGAATGAGTGGATGAGCTAATGTCGGTTTGGTTGTGGATACGTTTCGGCCAATGCTATCAGCACAGCTATGATTATCCCCAGAACGTTGAGAACGAGCTCCCGGAACTCCAGACATGCGTATATAAAAGAGTGGAATTAAGGTGTGTGTGTGTGTGTGTGTGTGTGTGTGTGTGTGTATACGTGTGGGACAGAAGTAATGTTGGGGACAGAAATTGTTATTAGCCTGCTGGCAGATGACACAACCTTAGTTTTGAAAAATGAACATCAAGTCCCAATAAGTGCTGAAAAAAACCAAAACATTCTCCAAGGCTTCAGGATTGTCATTAAACTTAAAGAAATGCAAACTTCTTGCGCTGCATGACTCGCCACTAAAGGAAATCAGCGATGTTTCTATGAAATCAGAAATAAAATACTTGAGCATTTTCCTATCCAAGGACCAAACGTTAAATCAATCCAGGAACATTGAATCTAAACTGAATCAAAGTAAAGCTTAATTCTAATATATGGCTCCAGAGAGATTTATCAATATTAGGCCGGATATATTTGACTAAAATGGATGTGTTTATCCAGATGTATATACCCAGCGTATTCCAATGCTGCTCCAAATCAACTCGTAAAATCTGTTAACCAAATCAATTTCAACTTTATCTGGAGGAACAGACCACACCATCTAAGAAAAATCACATATGGTGAAAGAAACAAGTGAAGGAGGGCTGAAAGTGATAGAGTCGGACTGCTTGAATGGGACATTGAAGGTGAACTGGTTGAAATCCTGGATCAAACCTCATCGTTCTTTCTGGTATTGTACTCCAAACTACTTATTCAACAAAGTCGGCGGCCTGAGTCTTCTGCTTATCTCTGACTTGGATATCAACAAGATTCCTGTCAAATGTTCAGAGTTCCATAAACAAATATTATTATACTGGAAAATGATATACGTACACAATTTCTCACCACACAGTATAATAGTTTGGAACAATCGATATGTACTGCATGGCAACAAACCTCTGTTTTACAAGGAATGCTTTGAGAAAGGTATATGGTCGATAATTGACTTGATGGATGACACTGGCAGTCCTCTGGACAATGAGCAGTTCTGTACTACACACAGATTCAAGCCTCCCATATTAGAGTTGCTAAAGTTACGAAACGCACTGCCTCGACAATTTGTATTCCTGACCAAAAATATAATGACGCACCGAACCGTACAACCACAGTTACCCCGACTATCACTCCAGGGAATCTCAATTGTGGACAGAAAGCGCGGCAACTCCTTTATTAGGAAATGTTTCACAGGAAACTTATTCCCTGGACGTCAAAAAAAAAAAAAAGGATATTTTAAATAAATTTGATGAGGAATCGATTGCCACGCTGCGAACCATGTATCTGACTCTACCCATACCCCCAAGGCAAAAGAGACCCACTTCAAAATTATGACTGACATCTACCCATCTAAGGAATTATCGAGGGTACGCTTTAATTTTGAAGATAATATTTGTACATTTTGTGAAGACAACATTGAAACCACTGACCATATATTTTTTCTCCTTCTCATTCCATCGTCACCAGTTTCCTTCTCAAAAGATGATATAACATTCTGTTTACTTATAAGCAACATAACAGATGAACTCTGTGTCAATGTTCTTTTAGGCCTGGCCAAGTTCTTCATTCACAAGAACAGAATGCAAAAATGCTCCCCAAATTTTAATGTCTTCATAAACGATTTTGAAATATAAAAAAAAAAAAAAAAAATCCTTAAAACTTATGGAAAAATCCAAAAACTAAAAAATATAGTTACCCATGTCCGAGGTTCCTTTTTTTTTTGGTAAAAAAAAAAAACAAAAAAAAAACAACAACTTGATTACATGTTACATTCCCCTTGCAATTTTTTTTTTTTTTTTTTCGTTTTAATTTCTTATTTGTCTATCTATTGATTTAATTACTTCCTTTTAATTTCTTTTTTTGTCTCGCACTGTAAATTTCTCACAAACCTGTAACACTATTAACTTCTCATTACATACAGAACAAATGTCCTGATGTCCGTTGCTTCCTCATCCCTGGTTGTTTCATTGACATTCAGTTCTACCTTGCTATGTTTATTTGTACATCTGTATATTTGGGTGTACTATTTATGTTCAATTAAAAACAGTTTGATGTCTGAGATTCCTTGTGAACCGCCAACTTAATTACATGTTATATTCCCCTCACAATTTTTTTTTTTCGTTTTTAATTTTATTTTTCTATCTATTTATTTAATTATATCCTTTTAATTTTCTTTTTTTGTCTAGCATTAAAAATTTCTCGCAAACCGTTAACACTATTAACTTCTGATTACTTACACCACGAATGCGCTTATGCCCCCCCACCCATCCCGCTTTTTCCGTACGGAGGCAGACACTGAGATCGAAAGCAAATGGGTGTCATTGAAATGCAGTAACAGGGTGATAACAGCCGTGTTCGAAGTGTGTAGGGGCTTATAGGAGAGCAGAAGCACGTCACGCAATTCACCTGAGTTCGGAGGATCGGGAGTACCAGGGCCCATAGCGGAGAAGCGGAAGAGCGGAGTTATGTGTCTCTTCTCAAAGGCCGGGAAGCTGGGGGGCAGCAGGACCCCTTAGAGCGGCTAATGTGAGCCTTCTCCGGACATAGATCACCCGGACTTATGACTGGAGCTCCCGGACCTCCGGGCACACACATATGTGAATGAGTGGATGAGCTAATGTCGGTTTGGTTGTGGATACGTTTCGGCCAATGCTATCAGCACAGCTATGATTATCCCCAGAACGTTGAGAACGAGCTCCCGGAACTCCAGACATGCGTATATAAAAGAGTGGAATTAAGGTGTGTGTGTGTGTGTGTGTGTGTGTGTGTGTGTATACGTGTGGGACAGAAGTAATGTTGGGGACAGAAATTGTTATTAGCCTGCTGGCAGATGACACAACCTTAGTTTTGAAAAATGAACATCAAGTCCCAATAAGTGCTGAAAAAAACCAAAACATTCTCCAAGGCTTCAGGATTGTCATTAAACTTAAAGAAATGCAAACTTCTTGCGCTGCATGACTCGCCACTAAAGGAAATCAGCGATGTTTCTATGAAATCAGAAATAAAATACTTGAGCATTTTCCTATCCAAGGACCAAACGTTAAATCAATCCAGGAACATTGAATCTAAACTGAATCAAAGTAAAGCTTAATTCTAATATATGGCTCCAGAGAGATTTATCAATATTAGGCCGGATATATTTGACTAAAATGGATGTGTTTATCCAGATGTATATACCCAGCGTATTCCAATGCTGCTCCAAATCAACTCGTAAAATCTGTTAACCAAATCAATTTCAACTTTATCTGGAGGAACAGACCACACCATCTAAGAAAAATCACATATGGTGAAAGAAACAAGTGAAGGAGGGCTGAAAGTGATAGAGTCGGACTGCTTGAATGGGACATTGAAGGTGAACTGGTTGAAATCCTGGATCAAACCTCATCGTTCTTTCTGGTATTGTACTCCAAACTACTTATTCAACAAAGTCGGCGGCCTGAGTCTTCTGCTTATCTCTGACTTGGATATCAACAAGATTCCTGTCAAATGTTCAGAGTTCCATAAACAAATATTATTATACTGGAAAATGATATACGTACACAATTTCTCACCACACAGTATAAAATAGTTTGGAACAATCGATATGTACTGCATGGCAACAAACCTCTGTTTTACAAGGAATGCTTTGAGAAAGGTATATGGTCGATAATTGACTTGATGGATGACACTGGCAGTCCTCTGGACAATGAGCAGTTCTGTACTACACACAGATTCAAGCCTCCCATATTAGAGTTGCTAAAGTTACGAAACGCACTGCCTCGACAATTTGTATTCCTGACCAAAAATATAATGACGCACCGAACCGTACAACCACAGTTACCCCGACTATCACTCCAGGGAATCTCAATTGTGGACAGAAAGCGCGGCAACTCCTTTATTAGGAAATGTTTCACAGGAAACTTATTCCCTGGACGTCAAAAAAAAAAAAAAGGATATTTTAAATAAATTTGATGAGGAATCGATTGCCACGCTGCGAACTATGTATCTGACTCTACCCATACCCCCAAGGCAAAAGAGACCCACTTCAAAATTATGACTGACATCTACCCATCTAAGGAATTATCGAGGGTACGCTTTAATTTTGAAGATAATATTTGTACATTTTGTGAAGACAACATTGAAACCACTGACCATATATTTTTTCTCCTTCTCATTCCATCGTCACCAGTTTCCTTCTCAAAAGATGATATAACATTCTGTTTACTTATAAGCAACATAACAGATGAACTCTGTGTCAATGTTCTTTTAGGCCTGGCCAAGTTCTTCATTCACAAGAACAGAATGCAAAAATGCTCCCCAAATTTTAATGTCTTCATAAACGATTTTGAAATATAAAAAAAAAAAAAAAAATCCTTAAAACTTATGGAAAAATCCGAAAACAAAAAAATATAGTTACCCATGTCCGAGGTTCCTTTTTTTTTTGGTAAAAAAAAAAAAACAAACAAAAAAAACAACTTGATTACATGTTACATTCCCCTTGCAATTTTTTTTTTTTTTTTTCGTTTTAATTTCTTATTTGTCTATCTATTGATTTAATTACTTCCTTTTAATTTCTTTTTTTGTCTCGCACTGTAAATTTCTCACAAACCTGTAACACTATTAACTTCTCATTACATACAGAACAAATGTCCTGATGTCCGTTGCTTCCTCATCCCTGGTTGTTTCATTGACATTCAGTTCTACCTTGCTATGTTTATTTGTACATTTGTATATTTGGGTGTACTATTTATGTTCAATTAAAAACAGTTTGATGTCTGAGATTCCTTGTGAACCGCCAACTTAATTACATGTTATATTCCCCTCACAATTTTTTTTTTTCGTTTTTAATTTTATTTTTCTATCTATTTATTTAATTATATCCTTCTAATTTTCTTTTTTTGTCTAGCATTAAAAATTTCTCGCAAACCGTTAACACTATTAACTTCTGATTACTTACAGCACGAATGCGCTTATGCCCCCCCACCCATCCCGCTTTTTCCGTACGGAGGCAGACACTGAGATCGAAAGCAAATGGGTGTCATTGAAATGCAGTAACAGGGTGATAACAGCCGTGTTCGAAGTGTGTAGGGGCTTATAGGAGAGCAGAAGCACGTCACGCAATTCACCTGAGTTCGGAGGATCGGGAGTACCAGGGCCCATAGCGGAGAAGCGGAAGAGCGGAGTTATGTGTCTCTTCTCAAAGGCGGGGAAGCTGGGGGGCAGCAGGACCCCTTAGACCGGCTAAGGTGAGCCTACTCCGGACAGAGATCACCCGGAGTTATGACTGGAGCTCCCGGACCTCTGGGCACACACATATGTGAATGACTGGATGAGCTAATGTTGGTTTGGTTGTGGATACGTTTCGGCCAATGCTATCAGCACAGCGATGATGAGTTCAGGTGTGTCTGTGTGTGTTTGTGTGTTTGTGTGTGTGTGTGTGTGTGTGTGTGTGTGTGTGCGTGTGTTTGTGTGTGTGTGAGAGTTTGTTTTTGTGGGTTGGGGGGGGTTCCCGCGGACACGGAGTACCAGGGCCTGGAGCGGATGAGGTGAGGAGCGGAGGAGAGCAGAAGCCCGGACCGTGATTCGCTTGTGTCCAGCGGTTCGGGAGTTCCAGGGCCCGAAACGGAGGAGCGGAGGAGCGGAGGAGCGGAGGAGCGGAGGAGCGGAGGAGCGGAGGAGCGGAGGAGCGGAGGACAGCAAAACCCCTTTCTGCAATTCGCCTGAGTCCGGCGGATCGGTAGTACCTGGTTCCGCAGCGGATGAGCGGAGGAGTGGAGGAGATGTTTCTCTTCTCAGAGGCGGCGAGGGGGGGGGGCAGGACCCCTTACCCTTATCCCCCCCGGACGTTTGAGTGGAGCTCCCGGACCTCCGGGCACGCACATGCGAATGACTGGATCACAGGGAGTGCCAGGGCCTGGAGCGGATGAGCAGAGGAGAGGCGGAGGGCAGAAGCCCGGCCCTGTTCAAGAGTTCCAGGGTCCAAAGCGGGGGAGCGAAGAAGCGGAGGAGGGGAGGAGAGCAGAAGAGCAAAAAACTGGCCCGGAATTCACCGAAGTCCCGCGGATCGGGAGTTCCAGGGCCCGGAGCGGAAGAGCGGAGGAGCGGAGGAGAGGAGGAGCGGAGCAAAGCTAAGCCCGTCTTAACAACAAGGAAATTACAGATGAGGCTATAATTTCTAATGAAAACTTTAAATTCTATAGCCACGTATACACTTCGACATTGTCAAAAAGCGATTGTGACTCCTTTCCATTAAATATTCCTCAATATATCCCAAAAATAAACAACAAACAATATATGTTTGTTTATATATGTTTATATATAAACAACAAAAAATATACAGTTTGATGTCTGAGATTCCTTGTGAATCGCCAACTTAATTACATGTCGTATTCCCCTTGCATTTTTTTTTTTTGGTTTTAATTTCATTTGTCTATCTATTTATCTAATTATTTCCTTTTAATTTCGTTTTTTGTCTAGCACTGTAAATTTCTCACAAACCTGTAACACTATTAACTTCTCATTACATACAGAACAAATGTCCTCATGTCCGTTGCTTCCTCATGCCTGGTTGTTTCATTGACATTCAGTTCTACCTTGCTATGTTTATTTGTACATTTGTATATTTGGGTGTACTATTTATGTTCAATTAAAAACAGTTTGATGTCTGAGATTCCCTGTGAACCGCCAACTTAATTACATGTTATATTCCCCTCACAATTTTTTTTTTTTCGTTTTTAATTTTATTTTTCTATCTATTTATTTAATTATATCCTTTTAATTTTCTTTTTTTGTCTAGCATTAAAAATTTCTCGCAAACCGTTAACACTATTAACTTCTGATTACTTACAGCACGAATGCGCTTATGCCCCCCCACCCCCCACCCCCCCGCTTTTTCCGTACGGTGGCAGACACTGAGATCGAAAGCAAATGGGTGTCATTGAAATGCAGTAACAGGGTGATAACAGCCGTGTTCGAAGTGTGTAGGGGCTTATAGTAGAGCAGAAGCACGTCACGCAATTCACCTGAGTTCGGAGGATCGGGAGTACCAGGGCCCATAGCGGAGAAGCGGAAGAGCGGAGTTATGTGTCTCTTCTCAAAGGCCGGGAAGCTGGGGGGCAGCAGGACCCCTTAGAGCGGCTAATGTGAGCCTTCTCCGGACATAGATCACCCGGACTTATGACTGGAGCTCCCGGACCTCTGGGCACACACATATGTGAATGAGTGGATGAGCTAATGTTGGTTTGGTTGTGGAAACGTTTCGGCCAATGCTATTAGCACAGCTATGATGAGTTCAGGTGTGTCTGTGTGTGTTTGTGTGTTTGTGTGTGTGTGTGTGTGTGTGTGTGTGCGTGTGTTTGTGTGTGTGTGAGAGTTTGTTTTTGTGGGTTGGGGGGGGTTCCCGCGGACACGGAGTACCAGGGCCTGGAGCGGATGAGGTGAGGAGCGGAGGAGAGCAGAAGCCCGGACCGTGATTCGCTTGTGTCCAGCGGTTCGGGAGTTCCAGGGCCCGAAACGGAGGAGCGGAGGAGCGGAGGACGGCAAAACCCCTTTCTGCAATTCGCCTGAGTCCGGCGGATCGGTAATACCTGGTTCCGCAGCGGAGGAGCGGAGGAGTGGAGGAGATGTTTCTCTTCTCAGAGGCGGCGAGGAGGGGGGGAGAGGGACAGGACCCCTTACCCTTACCCCCCCCGGACGTTTGAGTGGAGCTCCCGGACCTCCGGGCACGCACATGCGAATGACTGGATCACAGGGAGTGCCAGGGCCTGGAGCGGATGAGCAGAGGAGAGGCGGAGGGCAGAAGCCCGGCCCTGTTCAAGAGTTCCAGGGTCCAAAGCGGGGGAGCGAAGAAGCGGAGGAGGGGAGGAGAGCAGAAGAGCAAAAAAACTGGCCCGGAATTCACCGAAGTCCCGCGGATCGGGAGTTCCAGGGCCCGGAGCGGAAGAGCGGAGGAGAGGAGGAGCGGAGCAAAGCGGAAGCCCGTCTTAACAACAAGGAAATTACAGATGAGGCTATCATTTCCAATGAAAACTTTAAATTCTATAGCCACCTATACACTTCGACATTGTCAAAAAGCGATTGTGACTCCTTTCCATTAAATATTCCTCAATATATCCCAAAAATAAACAACAAACAATATATGTTTGTTTATATATGTTTATATATAAACAACAAAAAATATACAGTTTGATGTCTGAGATTCCTTGTGAATCGCCAACTTAATTACATGTCGTATTCCCCTTGCATTTTTTTTTTTCGGTTTTAATTTCATTGGTCTATCTATTTATTTAATTATTTCCTTTTAATTTCTTTTTTTGTCTAGCAATGTAAATTTCTCACAAACCGTTAACACTATTAACTTCTGATTACATACAGAACGAATGTCCTTATGTCCTTTTCTTCTTCATGCCTGGTTGTTTCATTGACATTCAGTTCTACCTTGCCATGTTTATTTGTACATTTGCGTGTACTATTTATGTTCAATTAAAAAAAAAAAAAAAAAAAGAATGAGAGGCTGAGAAAATCTCCATGTCTCTCTCTCTCCCCCCTTAATGCCCCCCCGCTTTTTCCGTACGTTGGCAGACAATGAGATCAAAAGCAAATGGGTGTCATCGTAATGCAGTAACAGGGTGATAAAGGCCATGTTAGAAGTGTGTATGGGCTTATTTTACAGGCTTTCCCCTGGTACTCCATGGATTACCAGGGGCGTTTCTGCCGTGAAGCTGAAAGGAGCTGTTTCGGTGTTCCTGTTTATAAATCCACTCAGCAATGAGGTGAAAAGCACATCGGTATCGATATAATTCGGTAACAGGGCGATAACATCCATG
>NW_028234009.1:310000-317500 GCF_037954325.1 Fistularia commersonii
ATTCTTTTCACCTCTAGGACGTTCCTTACAAACTCCTCCTTCAAGATGACTCCTACTCCATTTCTCTTCTTGTCAGCACCATAATAGTATAACTTAAAGCCTGCTCCTAAGCTTCTAGCCTTACTACCCTTCCACCTGGTCTCCTGGACACACAGTATATCCAGCTTCCTTCTCTGCATCGTGTCCATCAACTCTCTACCTTTTCCTGTCATAGTCCCAATATTCAAAGTCCCTACTCTCAGTCCCAGGCTCTTTCCTTTCCTCCTCTCTCTCTGCTTCCGAACACGCACTCCTCCTCTTCTTCTTCTTCTTGTTCTTCGACCCACAGTAGCCCGATTTCCATTAGTACCCTGTAGGTCATCAGTACCAATGGCGGTCGTTGTTAACCCGGTCCGCGACCCATCCGGTATGGTATAGTTATGGTTGACTCGCATGTTTGGTTTTGGCAAACGTTTTACGCCGGATGCCCCTCCTGACGCAACCCTCTGCATTTATCCGGGCTTGGGACCGGCACAGGGAGACACTGCTCCGTGCCCCCCCCCCCCCCCCCCCAAAGGCAGGCTTGGAGAGACACGGGCCAGTGCCGCCCTGAGGCTGCATTACCCTCTCTTTCTTACATTTATTATAAAAATATGCTTATCTTCCTTTTAGCTCATCACACATGTCTTTATGATTTTCAGTCCATGCCTCAGCCGGCCTGAAGCTCCACTGATGCGCATGTGCGGATGCCTCTATCTAGCGGACATAAAATAAAGACAATCATTCAAATGTGAATGAGTCGGCGTGATGCTCCGGGATGTGTGGAGCTCAGGGAGCTCCACGAGTGAGGGAGTTAAGTTAGGGCGGGGGTGCAAGTAGGCTCTAGGATTCCCCGAGTCGGGGCGAGCGATGGGTTTAGAGGCGTATCGCATTGAAGATAATGGCCGCATATCCTTCTTGGACTTTTCTAAAGCCTTTGACTCGGTCGAACATCCATTTATCATAGCAACGCTCGAACATTTTGGATTTGGTTAAATATTCAGGAATGTGATCCGTGGGCTCTATGAGAATATTCATAGCTGTGTCACCCTGCCAAGCGGCACCACTCCGAGCTTCCATGTTGATGTGGGAATCCCCCAAGGTTGCCCCATCTCACCCTATTTATTTATAATTGCTACCGAAATGCTAGCCGTTTATGTTGAAAAGAGCAACGATATCCAAAAGTTAGACGTGCTGGGGACTGAAATTGTTATTAGCCTGCTGGCAGATGACACAACCTTAGTTTTGAAAAATGAACATCAAGTCCCAATAAGTGCCGAAAACAACCAAAACATTCTCCAAGGCTTCAGGATTGTCATTAAACTTAAAGAAATGCAAACTTCTTGCGCTGCATGACTCGCCACTAAAGGAAATCAGCGATGTTTCCATGAAATCAGAAATAAAATACTTGAGCATTTTCCTATCCAAGGACCAAACGTTAAATCAATCCAGGAACATTGAATCTAAACTGAATCAAAGTAAAGCTTAATTCTAATATATGGCTCCAGAGAGATTTATCAATATTAGGCCGGATATATTTGACTAAAATGGATGTGTTTATCCAGATGTATATACCCAGCGTATTCCAATGCTGCTCCAAATCAACTCGTAAAATCTGTTAACCAAATCAATTTCAACTTTATCTGGAGGAACAGACCACACCATCTAAGAAAAATCACATATGGTGAAAGAAACAAGTGAAGGAGGGCTGAAAGTGATAGAGTCGGACTGCTTGAATGGGACATTGAAGGTGAACTGGTTGAAATCCTGGATCAAACCTCATCGTTCTTTCTGGTATTGTACTCCAAACTACTTATTCAACAAAGTCGGCGGCCTGAGTCTTCTGCTTATCTCTGACTTGGATATCAACAAGATTCCTGTCAAATGTTCAGAGTTCCATAAACAAATATTATTATACTGGAAAATGATATACGTACACAATTTCTCACCACACAGTATAATAGTTTGGAACAATCGATATGTACTGCATGGCAACAAACCTCTGTTTTACAAGGAATGCTTTGAGAAAGGTATATGGTCGATAATTGACTTGATGGATGACACTGGCAGTCCTCTGGACAATGAGCAGTTCTGTACTACACACAGATTCAAGCCTCCCATATTAGAGTTGCTAAAGTTACGAAACGCACTGCCTCGACAATTTGTATTCCTGACCAAAAATATAATGACGCACCGAACCGTACAACCACAGTTACCCCGACTATCACTCCAGGGAATCTCAATTGTGGACAGAAAGCGCGGCAACTCCTTTATTAGGAAATGTTTCACAGGAAACTTATTCCCTGGACGTCAAAAAAAAAAAAAAAGGATATTTTAAATAAATTTGATGAGGAATCGATTGCCACGCTGCGAACCATGTATCTGACTCTACCCATACCCCCAAGGCAAAAGAGACCCACTTCAAAATTATGACTGACATCTACCCATCTAAGGAATTATCGAGGGTACGCTTTAATTTTGAAGATAATATTTGTACATTTTGTGAAGACAACATTGAAACCACTGACCATATATTTTTTCTCCTTCTCATTCCATCGTCACCAGTTTCCTTCTCAAAAGATGATATAACATTCTGTTTACTTATAAGCAACATAACAGATGAACTCTGTGTCAATGTTCTTTTAGGCCTGGCCAAGTTCTTCATTCACAAGAACAGAATGCAAAAATGCTCCCCAAATTTTAATGTCTTCATAAACGATTTTGAAATATAAAAAAAAAAAAAAAAAATCCTTAAAACTTATAGAAAAATCCGAAAACTAAAAAATATAGTTACCCATGTCCGAGGTTCCTTTTTTTTTTGGTAAAAAAAAAAAAAAAACAAAAAAAACAACTTGATTACATGTTACATTCCCCTTGCAATTTTTTTTTTTTTTTTTCGTTTTAATTTCTTATTTGTCTATCTATTGATTTAATTACTTCCTTTTAATTTCTTTTTTTGTCTCGCACTGTAAATTTCTCACAAACCTGTAACACTATTAACTTCTCATTACATACAGAACAAATGTCCTGATGTCCGTTGCTTCCTCATCCCTGGTTGTTTCATTGACATTCAGTTCTACCTTGCTATGTTTATTTGTACATCTGTATATTTGGGTGTACTATTTATGTTCAATTAAAAACAGTTTGATGTCTGAGATTCCTTGTGAACCGCCAACTTAATTACATGTTATATTCCCCTCACAATTTTTTTTTTTCGTTTTTAATTTTATTTTTCTATCTATTTATTTAATTATATCCTTTTAATTTTCTTTTTTTGTCTAGCATTAAAAATTTCTCGCAAACCGTTAACACTATTAACTTCTGATTACTTACACCACGATTGCGCTTATGCCCCCCCACCCATCCCGCTTTTTCCGTACGGAGGCAGACACTGAGATCGAAAGCAAATGGGTGTCATTGAAATGCAGTAACAGGGTGATAACAGCCGTGTTCGAAGTGTGTAGGGGCTTATAGGAGAGCAGAAGCACGTCACGCAATTCACCTGAGTTCGGAGGATCGGGAGTACCAGGGCCCATAGCGGAGAAGCGGAAGAGCGGAGTTATGTGTCTCTTCTCAAAGGCCGGGAAGCTGGGGGGCAGCAGGACCCCTTAGAGCGGCTAATGTGAGCCTTCTCCGGACATAGATCACCCGGACTTATGACTGGAGCTCCCGGACCTCCGGGCACACACATATGTGAATGAGTGGATGAGCTAATGTCGGTTTGGTTGTGGATACGTTTCGGCCAATGCTATCAGCACAGCTATGATGAGTTCAGGTGTGTCTGTGTGTGTTTGTGTGTTTGTGTGTGTGTGTGTGTGTGTGTGTGTGCGTGTGTTTGTGTGTGTGTGAGAGTTTGTTTTTGTGGGTTGGGGGGGGTTCCCGCGGACACGGAGTACCAGGGCCTGGAGCGGATGAGGTGAGGAGCGGAGGAGAGCAGAAGCCCGGACCGTGATTCGCTTGTGTCCAGCGGTTCGGGAGTTCCAGGGCCCGAAACGGAGGAGCGGAGGAGCGGAGGAGCGGAGGACAGCAAAACCCCTTTCTGCAATTCGCCTGAGTCCGGCGGATCGGTAGTACCTGGTTCCGCAGCGGATGAGCGGAGGAGTGGAGGAGATGTTTCTCTTCTCAGAGGCGGCGAGGGGGGGGGGGGGGGGGCAGGACCCCTTACCCTTATCCCCCCCGGACGTTTGAGTGGAGCTCCCGGACCTCCGGGCACGCACATGCGAATGACTGGATCACAGGGAGTGCCAGGGCCTGGAGCGGATGAGCAGAGGAGAGGCGGAGGGCAGAAGCCCGGCCCTGTTCAAGAGTTCCAGGGTCCAAAGCGGGGGAGCGAAGAAGCGGAGGAGGGGAGGAGAGCAGAAGAGCAAAAAACTGGCCCGGAATTCACCGAAGTCCCGCGGATCGGGAGTTCCAGGGCCCGGAGCGGAAGAGCGGAGGAGCGGAGGAGAGGAGGAGCGGAGCAAAGCTAAGCCCGTCTTAACAACAAGGAAATTACAGATGAGGCTATAATTTCTAATGAAAACTTTAAATTCTATAGCCACGTATACACTTCGACATTGTCAAAAAGCGATTGTGACTCCTTTCCATTAAATATTCCTCAATATATCCCAAAAATAAACAACAAACAATATATGTTTGTTTATATATGTTTATATATAAACAACAAAAAATATACAGTTTGATGTCTGAGATTCCTTGTGAATCGCCAACTTAATTACATGTCGTATTCCCCTTGCATTTTTTTTTTTTGGTTTTAATTTCATTTGTCTATCTATTTATCTAATTATTTCCTTTTAATTTCGTTTTTTGTCTAGCACTGTAAATTTCTCACAAACCTGTAACACTATTAACTTCTCATTACATACAGAACAAATGTCCTCATGTCCGTTGCTTCCTCATGCCTGGTTGTTTCATTGACATTCAGTTCTACCTTGCTATGTTTATTTGTACATTTGTATATTTGGGTGTACTATTTATGTTCAATTAAAAACAGTTTGATGTCTGAGATTCCCTGTGAACCGCCAACTTAATTACATGTTATATTCCCCTCACAATTTTTTTTTTTTCGTTTTTAATTTTATTTTTCTATCTATTTATTTAATTATATCCTTTTAATTTTCTTTTTTTGTCTAGCATTAAAAATTTCTCGCAAACCGTTAACACTATTTACTTCTGATTACTTACAGCACGAATGCGCTTATGCCCCCCCACCCCCCACCCCCCCGCTTTTTCCGTACGGTGGCAGACACTGAGATCGAAAGCAAATGGGTGTCATTGAAATGCAGTAACAGGGTGATAACAGCCGTGTTCGAAGTGTGTAGGGGCTTATAGTAGAGCAGAAGCACGTCACGCAATTCACCTGAGTTCGGAGGATCGGGAGTACCAGGGCCCATAGCGGAGAAGCGGAAGAGCGGAGTTATGTGTCTCTTCTCAAAGGCCGGGAAGCTGGGGGGCAGCAGGACCCCTTAGAGCGGCTAATGTGAGCCTTCTCCGGACATAGATCACCCGGACTTATGACTGGAGCTCCCGGACCTCTGGGCACACACATATGTGAATGAGTGGATGAGCTAATGTTGGTTTGGTTGTGGAAACGTTTCGGCCAATGCTATTAGCACAGCTATGATGAGTTCAGGTGTGTCTGTGTGTGTTTGTGTGTTTGTGTGTGTGTGTGTGTGTGTGTGTGTGCGTGTGTTTGTGTGTGTGTGAGAGTTTGTTTTTGTGGGTTGGGGGGGGTTCCCGCGGACACGGAGTACCAGGGCCTGGAGCGGATGAGGTGAGGAGCGGAGGAGAGCAGAAGCCCGGACCGTGATTCGCTTGTGTCCAGCGGTTCGGGAGTTCCAGGGCCCGAAACGGAGGAGCGGAGGAGCGGAGGACGGCAAAACCCCTTTCTGCAATTCGCCTGAGTCCGGCGGATCGGTAATACCTGGTTCCGCAGCGGAGGAGCGGAGGAGTGGAGGAGATGTTTCTCTTCTCAGAGGCGGCGAGGAGGGGGGGAGAGGGACAGGACCCCTTGCCCTTACCCCCCCCGGACGTTTGAGTGGAGCTCCCGGACCTCCGGGCACGCACATGCGAATGACTGGATCACAGGGAGTGCCAGGGCCTGGAGCGGATGAGCAGAGGAGAGGCGGAGGGCAGAAGCCCGGCCCTGTTCAAGAGTTCCAGGGTCCAAAGCGGGGGAGCGAAGAAGCGGAGGAGGGGAGGAGAGCAGAAGAGCAAAAAAACTGGCCCGGAATTCACCGAAGTCCCGCGGATCGGGAGTTCCAGGGCCCGGAGCGGAAGAGCGGAGGAGAGGAGGAGCGGAGCAAAGCGGAAGCCCGTCTTAACAACAAGGAAATTACAGATGAGGCTATCATTTCCAATGAAAACTTTAAATTCTATAGCCACCTATACACTTCGACATTGTCAAAAAGCGATTGTGACTCCTTTCCATTAAATATTCCTCAATATATCCCAAAAATAAACAACAAACAATATATGTTTGTTTATATATGTTTATATATAAACAACAAAAAATATACAGTTTGATGTCTGAGATTCCTTGTGAATCGCCAACTTAATTACATGTCGTATTCCCCTTGCATTTTTTTTTTTCGGTTTTAATTTCATTGGTCTATCTATTTATTTAATTATTTCCTTTTAATTTCTTTTTTTGTCTAGCAATGTAAATTTCTCACAAACCGTTAACACTATTAACTTCTGATTACATACAGAACGAATGTCCTTATGTCCTTTTCTTCTTCATGCCTGGTTGTTTCATTGACATTCAGTTCTACCTTGCCATGTTTATTTGTACATTTGCGTGTACTATTTATGTTCAATTAAAAAAAAAAAAAAAAAAAGAATGAGAGGCTGAGAAAATCTCCATGTCTCTCTCTCTCCCCCCTTAATGCCCCCCCCGCTTTTTCCGTACGTTGGCAGACAATGAGATCAAAAGCAAATGGGTGTCATCGTAATGCAGTAACAGGGTGATAAAGGCCATGTTAGAAGTGTGTATGGGCTTATTTTACAGGCTTTCCCCTGGTACTCCATGGATTACCAGGGGCGTTTCTGCCGTGAAGCTGAAAGGAGCTGTTTCGGTGTTCCTGTTTATAAATCCACTCAGCAATGAGGTGAAAAGCACATCGGTATCGATATAATTCGGTAACAGGGCGATAACATCCATGTATTCCGCTCTGGGCCCTGGTACTCCTCGGGGGGGTGAACGCCGGGCCGAACTAGTCCTGGTACTCCATGGAGTACCAGAGGCCCGCCGCAGTGAGAGTAAATGGAGCAATTTGGGTGTTCAATTGTAAAAAGCGGCCTAAAATCCGTGTGGAAAGCAAACGAGTGTTGTTTTAAGACAGTGTGAGGGTGACAGCAATCTCTCCAAGAAGCTTTCTTGGGTTATTTCTGAGGTTTCTCAATGCACTCCTAATGGGAGAGAAGGTAAAGCCCATAAAGCCCACGGGCTTTTCCTTTGTCCGCGCTGCAAGGGACTTTACT
>NW_028234009.1:335000-347500 GCF_037954325.1 Fistularia commersonii
ACAAGTCATCATACGCCCTTTGTTTTGCCTTCGCTACCGCCATCTTTACCTTTCGCCGCATCTCCCTGAACTGCTTTCTGTTCTCTTCAGTCCTCTCAGTATCCCACTTCTTCTTCGCTAACCGCTTTCTCCGTATATACTCCTGCACTTCCTCATTCCACCACCAAGTCTCCTTATCAACTTTCCTTCCAGATGACAAACCGAGTACTCTTCTACCTGTCTCCCTGATAACACTAGCTGTTGTTGTCCAATCATCTGGCAGCTCACCCTGACCACCCAGACCCTTTCTCAACTCCTCCCTGAAAACCGTGCAACGCTCCTCCCTTTTCAGCTTCCACCACTTTGTCCTCTGCTCTGCCTTTGTCCTCGTCATCTACCTTGTCACCAGAGTCGTCGCACAAACCGCCATCCTATGCTGTCTGGCTACACGCCCACCTACAACTACTTTGCAGTCACCGATCTCTTTCAGGTTACCTCGTCTATACAAGATGTAGTCTACCTGCGTGCTCCTACCTCCGCTCTTATAAGTTACCCTATGTTCCTGTTTTTTCTGGAAAAAGGTATTCACTACACCCATTTCCATCCCTTTTGCAAAATCTACCACCATCTGTCCCTCTGCATTCCTATCCTGGATACCATATCTGCCCATCACTTCTTCATCCCCTCTATTGCCTTCACCAACATGTCCATTGAAGTCTGCACCAATTACCACTCTCTCATTTCTGGGAATATTCTGCATCACTTCATCCAACTCATTCCAGAACTTCTCCTTCTCTTCAGGTTCACATCCCACCTGTGGCGCATAGCCACTAACAACACTGAGCATCACACCTTCAATTTCCAATTTCAGACTCATAAGTCTATCTGACATTCTTTTCACCTCTAGGACGTTCCTTACGAACTCCTCCTTCAAGATGACTCCTACTCCATTTCTCTTCTTGTCAGCACCATAATAGTATAACTTAAAGCCTGCTCCTAAGCTTCTAGCCTTACTACCCTTCCACCTGGTCTCCTGGACACACAGTATATCCAGCTTCCTTCTCTGCATCGTGTCCATCAACTCTCTACCTTTTCCTGTCATAGTCCCAATATTCAAAGTCCCTACTCTCAGTCCCAGGCTCTTTCCTTTCCTCCTCTCTCTCTGCTTCCGAACACGCACTCCTCCTCTTCTTCTTCTTCTTGTTCTTCGACCCACAGTAGCCCGATTTCCATTAGTACCCTGTAGGTCATCAGTACCAATGGCGGTCGTTGTTAACCCGGTCCGCGACCCATCCGGTATGGTATAGTTATGGTTGACTCGCATGTTTGGTTTTGGCAAACGTTTTACGCCGGATGCCCCTCCTGACGCAACCCTCTGCATTTATCCGGGCTTGGGACCGGCACAGGGAGACACTGCTCCGTGCCCCCCCCCCCCCCAAAGGCAGGCTTGGAGAGACACAGGCCAGTGCCGCCCTGAGGCTGCATTACCCTCTCTTTCTTACATTTATTATAAAAATATGCTTATCTTCCTTTTAGCTCATCACACATGTCTTTATGATTTTCAGTCCATGCCTCAGCCGGCCTGAAGCTCCACTGATGCGCATGTGCGGATGCCTCTATCTAGCGGACATAAAATAAAGACAATCATTCAAATGTGAATGAGTCGGCGTGATGCTCCGGGATGTGTGGAGCTCAGGGAGCTCCACGAGTGAGGGAGTTAAGTTAGGGCGGGGGTGCAAGTAGGCTCTAGGATTCCCCGAGTCGGGGCGAGCGATGGGTTTAGAGGCGTATCGCATTGAAGATAATGGCCGCATATCCTTCTTGGACTTTTCTAAAGCCTTTGACTCGGTCGAACATCCATTTATCATAGCAACGCTCGAACATTTTGGATTTGGTTAAATATTCAGGAATGTGATCCGTGGGCTCTATGAGAATATTCATAGCTGTGTCACCCTGCCAAGCGGCACCACTCCGAGCTTCCATGTTGATGTGGGAATCCCCCAAGGTTGCCCCATCTCACCCTATTTATTTATAATTGCTACCGAAATGCTAGCCGTTTATGTTGAAAAGAGCAACGATATCCAAAAGTTAGACGTGCTGGGGACTGAAATTGTTATTAGCCTGCTGGCAGATGACACAACCTTAGTTTTGAAAAATGAACATCAAGTCCCAATAAGTGCCGAAAACAACCAAAACATTCTCCAAGGCTTCAGGATTGTCATTAAACTTAAAGAAATGCAAACTTCTTGCGCTGCATGACTCGCCACTAAAGGAAATCAGCGATGTTTCCATGAAATCAGAAATAAAATACTTGAGCATTTTCCTATCCAAGGACCAAACGTTAAATCAATCCAGGAACATTGAATCTAAACTGAATCAAAGTAAAGCTTAATTCTAATATATGGCTCCAGAGAGATTTATCAATATTAGGCCGGATATATTTGACTAAAATGGATGTGTTTATCCAGATGTATATACCCAGCGTATTCCAATGCTGCTCCAAATCAACTCGTAAAATCTGTTAACCAAATCAATTTCAACTTTATCTGGAGGAACAGACCACACCATCTAAGAAAAATCACATATGGTGAAAGAAACAAGTGAAGGAGGGCTGAAAGTGATAGAGTCGGACTGCTTGAATGGGACATTGAAGGTGAACTGGTTGAAATCCTGGATCAAACCTCATCGTTCTTTCTGGTATTGTACTCCAAACTACTTATTCAACAAAGTCGGCGGCCTGAGTCTTCTGCTTATCTCTGACTTGGATATCAACAAGATTCCTGTCAAATGTTCAGAGTTCCATAAACAAATATTATTATACTGGAAAATGATATACGTACACAATTTCTCACCACACAGTATAATAGTTTGGAACAATCGATATGTACTGCATGGCAACAAACCTCTGTTTTACAAGGAATGCTTTGAGAAAGGTATATGGTCGATAATTGACTTGATGGATGACACTGGCAGTCCTCTGGACAATGAGCAGTTCTGTACTACACACAGATTCAAGCCTCCCATATTAGAGTTGCTAAAGTTACGAAACGCACTGCCTCGACAATTTGTATTCCTGACCAAAAATATAATGACGCACCGAACCGTACAACCACAGTTACCCCGACTATCACTCCAGGGAATCTCAATTGTGGACAGAAAGCGCGGCAACTCCTTTATTAGGAAATGTTTCACAGGAAACTTATTCCCTGGACGTCAAAAAAAAAAAAAAGGATATTTTAAATAAATTTGATGAGGAATCGATTGCCACGCTGCGAACCATGTATCTGACTCTACCCATACCCCCAAGGCAAAAGAGACCCACTTCAAAATTATGACTGACATCTACCCATCTAAGGAATTATCGAGGGTACGCTTTAATTTTGAAGATAATATTTGTACATTTTGTGAAGACAACATTGAAACCACTGACCATATATTTTTTCTCCTTCTCATTCCATCGTCACCAGTTTCCTTCTCAAAAGATGATATAACATTCTGTTTACTTATAAGCAACATAACAGATGAACTCTGTGTCAATGTTCTTTTAGGCCTGGCCAAGTTCTTCATTCACAAGAACAGAATGCAAAAATGCTCCCCAAATTTTAATGTCTTCATAAACGATTTTGAAATATAAAAAAAAAAAAAAAAAAATCCTTAAAACTTATGGAAAAATCCAAAAACTAAAAAATATAGTTACCCATGTCCGAGGTTCCTTTTTTTTTTGGTAAAAAAAAAAAAACAAAAAAAAAAAAACAACTTGATTACATGTTACATTCCCCTTGCAATTTTTTTTTTTTTTTTTCGTTTTAATTTCTTATTTGTCTATCTATTGATTTAATTACTTCCTTTTAATTTCTTTTTTTGTCTCGCACTGTAAATTTCTCACAAACCTGTAACACTATTAACTTCTCATTACATACAGAACAAATGTCCTGATGTCCGTTGCTTCCTCATCCCTGGTTGTTTCATTGACATTCAGTTCTACCTTGCTATGTTTATTTGTACATTTGTATATTTGGGTGTACTATTTATGTTCAATTAAAAACAGTTTGATGTCTGAGATTCCTTGTGAACCGCCAACTTAATTACATGTTATATTCCCCTCACAATTTTTTTTTTTCGTTTTTAATTTTATTTTTCTATCTATTTATTTAATTATATCCTTCTAATTTTCTTTTTTTGTCTAGAATTAAAAATTTCTCGCAAACCGTTAACACTATTAACTTCTGATTACTTACACCACGAATGCGCTTATGCCCCCCCACCCATCCCGCTTTTTCCGTACGGAGGCAGACACTGAGATCGAAAGCAAATGGGTGTCATTGAAATGCAGTAACAGGGTGATAACAGCCGTGTTCGAAGTGTGTAGGGGCTTATAGGAGAGCAGAAGCACGTCACGCAATTCACCTGAGTTCGGAGGATCGGGAGTACCAGGGCCCATAGCGGAGAAGCGGAAGAGCGGAGTTATGTGTCTCTTCTCAAAGGCGGGGAAACTGGGGGGCAGCAGGACCCCTTAGACCGGCTAATGTGAGTCTTCTCCGGACATAGATCACCCGGACTTATGACTGGAGCTCCCGGACCTCTGGGCACACACATATGTGAATGAGTGGATGAGCTAATGTTGGTTTGGTTGTGGATACGTTTCGGCCAATGCTATCAGCACAGCTATGATTATCCCCAGAACGTTGAGAACGAGCTCCCGGAACTCCAGACATGCGTATATAAAAGAGTGGAATTAAGGTGTGTGTGTGTGTGTGTGTGTGTGTGTGTGTGTGTGTGTGTATACGTGTGGGACAGAAGTAATGTTGGGGACAGAAATTGTTATTAGCCTGCTGGCAGATGACACAACCTTAGTTTTGAAAAATGAACATCAAGTCCCAATAAGTGCTGAAAACAACCAAAACATTCTCCAAGGCTTCAGGATTGTCATTAAACTTAAAGAAATGCAAACTTCTTGCGCTGCATGACTCGCCACTAAAGGAAATCAGCGATGTTTCCATGAAATCAGAAATAAAATACTTGAGCATTTTCCTATCCAAGGACCAAACGTTAAATCAATCCAGGAACATTGAATCTAAACTGAATCAAAGTAAAGCTTAATTCTAATATATGGCTCCAGAGAGATTTATCAATATTAGGCCGGATATATTTGACTAAAATGGATGTGTTTATCCAGATGTATATACCCAGCGTATTCCAATGCTGCTCCAAATCAACTCGTAAAATCTGTTAACCAAATCAATTTCAACTTTATCTGGAGGAACAGACCACACCATCTAAGAAAAATCACATATGGTGAAAGAAACAAGTGAAGGAGGGCTGAAAGTGATAGAGTCGGACTGCTTGAATGGGACATTGAAGGTGAACTGGTTGAAATCCTGGATCAAACCTCATCGTTCTTTCTGGTATTGTACTCCAAACTACTTATTCAACAAAGTCGGCGGCCTGAGTCTTCTGCTTATCTCTGACTTGGATATCAACAAGATTCCTGTCAAATGTTCAGAGTTCCATAAACAAATATTATTATACTGGAAAATGATATACGTACACAATTTCTCACCACACAGTATAATAGTTTGGAACAATCGATATGTACTGCATGGCAACAAACCTCTGTTTTACAAGGAATGCTTTGAGAAAGGTATATGGTCGATAATTGACTTGATGGATGACACTGGCAGTCCTCTGGACAATGAGCAGTTCTGTACTACACACAGATTCAAGCCTCCCATATTAGAGTTGCTAAAGTTACGAAACGCACTGCCTCGACAATTTGTATTCCTGACCAAAAATATAATGACGCACCGAACCGTACAACCACAGTTACCCCGACTATCACTCCAGGGAATCTCAATTGTGGACAGAAAGCGCGGCAACTCCTTTATTAGGAAATGTTTCACAGGAAACTTATTCCCTGGACGTCAAAAAAAAAAAAAAGGATATTTTAAATAAATTTGATGAGGAATCGATTGCCACGCTGCGAACCATGTATCTGACTCTACCCATACCCCCAAGGCAAAAGAGACCCACTTCAAAATTATGACTGACATCTACCCATCTAAGGAATTATCGAGGGTACGCTTTAATTTTGAAGATAATATTTGTACATTTTGTGAAGACAACATTGAAACCACTGACCATATATTTTTTCTCCTTCTCATTCCATCGTCACCAGTTTCCTTCTCAAAAGATGATATAACATTCTGTTTACTTATAAGCAACATAACAGATGAACTCTGTGTCAATGTTCTTTTAGGCCTGGCCAAGTTCTTCATTCACAAGAACAGAATGCAAAAATGCTCCCCAAATTTTAATGTCTTCATAAACGATTTTGAAATATAAAAAAAAAAAAAAAAAATCCTTAAAACTTATGGAAAAATCCAAAAACTAAAAAATATAGTTACCCATGTCCGAGGTTCCTTTTTTTTTTGGTAAAAAAAAAAAACAAAAAAAAAACAACAACTTGATTACATGTTACATTCCCCTTGCAATTTTTTTTTTTTTTTTTTCGTTTTAATTTCTTATTTGTCTATCTATTGATTTAATTACTTCCTTTTAATTTCTTTTTTTGTCTCGCACTGTAAATTTCTCACAAACCTGTAACACTATTAACTTCTCATTACATACAGAACAAATGTCCTGATGTCCGTTGCTTCCTCATCCCTGGTTGTTTCATTGACATTCAGTTCTACCTTGCTATGTTTATTTGTACATCTGTATATTTGGGTGTACTATTTATGTTCAATTAAAAACAGTTTGATGTCTGAGATTCCTTGTGAACCGCCAACTTAATTACATGTTATATTCCCCTCACAATTTTTTTTTTTCGTTTTTAATTTTATTTTTCTATCTATTTATTTAATTATATCCTTTTAATTTTCTTTTTTTGTCTAGCATTAAAAATTTCTCGCAAACCGTTAACACTATTAACTTCTGATTACTTACACCACGAATGCGCTTATGCCCCCCCACCCATCCCGCTTTTTCCGTACGGAGGCAGACACTGAGATCGAAAGCAAATGGGTGTCATTGAAATGCAGTAACAGGGTGATAACAGCCGTGTTCGAAGTGTGTAGGGGCTTATAGGAGAGCAGAAGCACGTCACGCAATTCACCTGAGTTCGGAGGATCGGGAGTACCAGGGCCCATAGCGGAGAAGCGGAAGAGCGGAGTTATGTGTCTCTTCTCAAAGGCCGGGAAGCTGGGGGGCAGCAGGACCCCTTAGAGCGGCTAATGTGAGCCTTCTCCGGACATAGATCACCCGGACTTATGACTGGAGCTCCCGGACCTCCGGGCACACACATATGTGAATGAGTGGATGAGCTAATGTCGGTTTGGTTGTGGATACGTTTCGGCCAATGCTATCAGCACAGCTATGATTATCCCCAGAACGTTGAGAACGAGCTCCCGGAACTCCAGACATGCGTATATAAAAGAGTGGAATTAAGGTGTGTGTGTGTGTGTGTGTGTGTGTGTGTGTGTGTATACGTGTGGGACAGAAGTAATGTTGGGGACAGAAATTGTTATTAGCCTGCTGGCAGATGACACAACCTTAGTTTTGAAAAATGAACATCAAGTCCCAATAAGTGCTGAAAAAAACCAAAACATTCTCCAAGGCTTCAGGATTGTCATTAAACTTAAAGAAATGCAAACTTCTTGCGCTGCATGACTCGCCACTAAAGGAAATCAGCGATGTTTCTATGAAATCAGAAATAAAATACTTGAGCATTTTCCTATCCAAGGACCAAACGTTAAATCAATCCAGGAACATTGAATCTAAACTGAATCAAAGTAAAGCTTAATTCTAATATATGGCTCCAGAGAGATTTATCAATATTAGGCCGGATATATTTGACTAAAATGGATGTGTTTATCCAGATGTATATACCCAGCGTATTCCAATGCTGCTCCAAATCAACTCGTAAAATCTGTTAACCAAATCAATTTCAACTTTATCTGGAGGAACAGACCACACCATCTAAGAAAAATCACATATGGTGAAAGAAACAAGTGAAGGAGGGCTGAAAGTGATAGAGTCGGACTGCTTGAATGGGACATTGAAGGTGAACTGGTTGAAATCCTGGATCAAACCTCATCGTTCTTTCTGGTATTGTACTCCAAACTACTTATTCAACAAAGTCGGCGGCCTGAGTCTTCTGCTTATCTCTGACTTGGATATCAACAAGATTCCTGTCAAATGTTCAGAGTTCCATAAACAAATATTATTATACTGGAAAATGATATACGTACACAATTTCTCACCACACAGTATAATAGTTTGGAACAATCGATATGTACTGCATGGCAACAAACCTCTGTTTTACAAGGAATGCTTTGAGAAAGGTATATGGTCGATAATTGACTTGATGGATGACACTGGCAGTCCTCTGGACAATGAGCAGTTCTGTACTACACACAGATTCAAGCCTCCCATATTAGAGTTGCTAAAGTTACGAAACGCACTGCCTCGACAATTTGTATTCCTGACCAAAAATATAATGACGCACCGAACCGTACAACCACAGTTACCCCGACTATCACTCCAGGGAATCTCAATTGTGGACAGAAAGCGCGGCAACTCCTTTATTAGGAAATGTTTCACAGGAAACTTATTCCCTGGACGTCAAAAAAAAAAAAAAGGATATTTTAAATAAATTTGATGAGGAATCGATTGCCACGCTGCGAACCATGTATCTGACTCTACCCATACCCCCAAGGCAAAAGAGACCCACTTCAAAATTATGACTGACATCTACCCATCTAAGGAATTATCGAGGGTACGCTTTAATTTTGAAGATAATATTTGTACATTTTGTGAAGACAACATTGAAACCACTGACCATATATTTTTTCTCCTTCTCATTCCATCGTCACCAGTTTCCTTCTCAAAAGATGATATAACATTCTGTTTACTTATAAGCAACATAACAGATGAACTCTGTGTCAATGTTCTTTTAGGCCTGGCCAAGTTCTTCATTCACAAGAACAGAATGCAAAAATGCTCCCCAAATTTTAATGTCTTCATAAACGATTTTGAAATATAAAAAAAAAAAAAAAAATCCTTAAAACTTATGGAAAAATCCGAAAACAAAAAAATATAGTTACCCATGTCCGAGGTTCCTTTTTTTTTTGGTAAAAAAAAAAAAACAAACAAAAAAAACAACTTGATTACATGTTACATTCCCCTTGCAATTTTTTTTTTTTTTTTTTCGTTTTAATTTCTTATTTGTCTATCTATTGATTTAATTACTTCCTTTTAATTTCTTTTTTTGTCTCGCACTGTAAATTTCTCACAAACCTGTAACACTATTAACTTCTCATTACATACAGAACAAATGTCCTGATGTCCGTTGCTTCCTCATCCCTGGTTGTTTCATTGACATTCAGTTCTACCTTGCTATGTTTATTTGTACATTTGTATATTTGGGTGTACTATTTATGTTCAATTAAAAACAGTTTGATGTCTGAGATTCCTTGTGAACCGCCAACTTAATTACATGTTATATTCCCCTCACAATTTTTTTTTTTCGTTTTTAATTTTATTTTTCTATCTATTTATTTAATTATATCCTTCTAATTTTCTTTTTTTGTCTAGCATTAAAAATTTCTCGCAAACCGTTAACACTATTAACTTCTGATTACTTACAGCACGAATGCGCTTATGCCCCCCCACCCATCCCGCTTTTTCCGTACGGAGGCAGACACTGAGATCGAAAGCAAATGGGTGTCATTGAAATGCAGTAACAGGGTGATAACAGCCGTGTTCGAAGTGTGTAGGGGCTTATAGGAGAGCAGAAGCACGTCACGCAATTCACCTGAGTTCGGAGGATCGGGAGTACCAGGGCCCATAGCGGAGAAGCGGAAGAGCGGAGTTATGTGTCTCTTCTCAAAGGCGGGGAAGCTGGGGGGCAGCAGGACCCCTTAGACCGGCTAAGGTGAGCCTACTCCGGACAGAGATCACCCGGAGTTATGACTGGAGCTCCCGGACCTCTGGGCACACACATATGTGAATGACTGGATGAGCTAATGTTGGTTTGGTTGTGGATACGTTTCGGCCAATGCTATCAGCACAGCGATGATGAGTTCAGGTGTGTCTGTGTGTGTTTGTGTGTTTGTGTGTGTGTGTGTGTGTGTGTGTGTGTGTGCGTGTGTTTGTGTGTGTGTGAGAGTTTGTTTTTGTGGGTTGGGGGGGGTTCCCGCGGACACGGAGTACCAGGGCCTGGAGCGGATGAGGTGAGGAGCGGAGGAGAGCAGAAGCCCGGACCGTGATTCGCTTGTGTCCAGCGGTTCGGGAGTTCCAGGGCCCGAAACGGAGGAGCGGAGGAGCGGAGGAGCGGAGGAGCGGAGGAGCGGAGGAGCGGAGGAGCGGAGGAGCGGAGGACAGCAAAACCCCTTTCTGCAATTCGCCTGAGTCCGGCGGATCGGTAGTACCTGGTTCCGCAGCGGATGAGCGGAGGAGTGGAGGAGATGTTTCTCTTCTCAGAGGCGGCGAGGGGGGGGGGCAGGACCCCTTACCCTTATCCCCCCCGGACGTTTGAGTGGAGCTCCCGGACCTCCGGGCACGCACATGCGAATGACTGGATCACAGGGAGTGCCAGGGCCTGGAGCGGATGAGCAGAGGAGAGGCGGAGGGCAGAAGCCCGGCCCTGTTCAAGAGTTCCAGGGTCCAAAGCGGGGGAGCGAAGAAGCGGAGGAGGGGAGGAGAGCAGAAGAGCAAAAAACTGGCCCGGAATTCACCGAAGTCCCGCGGATCGGGAGTTCCAGGGCCCGGAGCGGAAGAGCGGAGGAGCGGAGGAGAGGAGGAGCGGAGCAAAGCTAAGCCCGTCTTAACAACAAGGAAATTACAGATGAGGCTATAATTTCTAATGAAAACTTTAAATTCTATAGCCACGTATACACTTCGACATTGTCAAAAAGCGATTGTGACTCCTTTCCATTAAATATTCCTCAATATATCCCAAAAATAAACAACAAACAATATATGTTTGTTTATATATGTTTATATATAAACAACAAAAAATATACAGTTTGATGTCTGAGATTCCTTGTGAATCGCCAACTTAATTACATGTCGTATTCCCCTTGCATTTTTTTTTTTTGGTTTTAATTTCATTTGTCTATCTATTTATCTAATTATTTCCTTTTAATTTCGTTTTTTGTCTAGCACTGTAAATTTCTCACAAACCTGTAACACTATTAACTTCTCATTACATACAGAACAAATGTCCTCATGTCCGTTGCTTCCTCATGCCTGGTTGTTTCATTGACATTCAGTTCTACCTTGCTATGTTTATTTGTACATTTGTATATTTGGGTGTACTATTTATGTTCAATTAAAAACAGTTTGATGTCTGAGATTCCCTGTGAACCGCCAACTTAATTACATGTTATATTCCCCTCACAATTTTTTTTTTTTCGTTTTTAATTTTATTTTTCTATCTATTTATTTAATTATATCCTTTTAATTTTCTTTTTTTGTCTAGCATTAAAAATTTCTCGCAAACCGTTAACACTATTAACTTCTGATTACTTACAGCACGAATGCGCTTATGCCCCCCCACCCCCCACCCCCCCGCTTTTTCCGTACGGTGGCAGACACTGAGATCGAAAGCAAATGGGTGTCATTGAAATGCAGTAACAGGGTGATAACAGCCGTGTTCGAAGTGTGTAGGGGCTTATAGTAGAGCAGAAGCACGTCACGCAATTCACCTGAGTTCGGAGGATCGGGAGTACCAGGGCCCATAGCGGAGAAGCGGAAGAGCGGAGTTATGTGTCTCTTCTCAAAGGCCGGGAAGCTGGGGGGCAGCAGGACCCCTTAGAGCGGCTAATGTGAGCCTTCTCCGGACATAGATCACCCGGACTTATGACTGGAGCTCCCGGACCTCTGGGCACACACATATGTGAATGAGTGGATGAGCTAATGTTGGTTTGGTTGTGGAAACGTTTCGGCCAATGCTATTAGCACAGCTATGATGAGTTCAGGTGTGTCTGTGTGTGTTTGTGTGTTTGTGTGTGTGTGTGTGTGTGTGTGTGTGCGTGTGTTTGTGTGTGTGTGAGAGTTTGTTTTTGTGGGTTGGGGGGGGTTCCCGCGGACACGGAGTACCAGGGCCTGGAGCGGATGAGGTGAGGAGCGGAGGAGAGCAGAAGCCCGGACCGTGATTCGCTTGTGTCCAGCGGTTCGGGAGTTCCAGGGCCCGAAACGGAGGAGCGGAGGAGCGGAGGACGGCAAAACCCCTTTCTGCAATTCGCCTGAGTCCGGCGGATCGGTAATACCTGGTTCCGCAGCGGAGGAGCGGAGGAGTGGAGGAGATGTTTCTCTTCTCAGAGGCGGCGAGGAGGGGGGGAGAGGGACAGGACCCCTTACCCTTACCCCCCCCGGACGTTTGAGTGGAGCTCCCGGACCTCCGGGCACGCACATGCGAATGACTGGATCACAGGGAGTGCCAGGGCCTGGAGCGGATGAGCAGAGGAGAGGCGGAGGGCAGAAGCCCGGCCCTGTTCAAGAGTTCCAGGGTCCAAAGC
>NW_028234009.1:357500-370000 GCF_037954325.1 Fistularia commersonii
ACATTTCCCTCTCCGTCCTTAATCACCCGGACCTGTTGTACATCCTTTCCATCTTTATCTCTCTGTTTCGCCAACCTATATAGATCGTTCTCACCCTCCTTACTATCCAACTGAGCATACAAGTCATCATACGCCCTTTGTTTTGCCTTCGCTACCGCCATCTTTACCTTTCGCCGCATCTCCCTGAACTGCTTTCTGTTCTCTTCAGTCCTCTCAGTATCCCACTTCTTCTTCGCTAACCGCTTTCTCCGTATATACTCCTGCACTTCCTCATTCCACCACCAAGTCTCCTTATCAACTTTCCTTCCAGATGACAAACCGAGTACTCTTCTACCTGTCTCCCTGATAACACTAGCTGTTGTTGTCCAATCATCTGGCAGCTCACCCTGACCACCCAGACCCTTTCTCAACTCCTCCCTGAAAACCGTGCAACGCTCCTCCCTTTTCAGCTTCCACCACTTTGTCCTCTGCTCTGCCTTTGTCCTCGTCATCTACCTTGTCACCAGAGTCGTCGCACAAACCGCCATCCTATGCTGTCTGGCTACACGCCCACCTACAACTACTTTGCAGTCACCGATCTCTTTCAGGTTACCTCGTCTATACAAGATGTAGTCTACCTGCGTGCTCCTACCTCCGCTCTTATAAGTTACCCTATGTTCCTGTTTTTTCTGGAAAAAGGTATTCACTACACCCATTTCCATCCCTTTTGCAAAATCTACCACCATCTGTCCCTCTGCATTCCTATCCTGGATACCATATCTGCCCATCACTTCTTCATCCCCTCTATTGCCTTCACCAACATGTCCATTGAAGTCTGCACCAATTACCACTCTCTCATTTCTGGGAATATTCTGCATCACTTCATCCAACTCATTCCAGAACTTCTCCTTCTCTTCAGGTTCACATCCCACCTGTGGCGCATAGCCACTAACAACACTGAGCATCACACCTTCAATTTCCAATTTCAGACTCATAAGTCTATCTGACATTCTTTTCACCTCTAGGACGTTCCTTACGAACTCCTCCTTCAAGATGACTCCTACTCCATTTCTCTTCTTGTCAGCACCATAATAGTATAACTTAAAGCCTGCTCCTAAGCTTCTAGCCTTACTACCCTTCCACCTGGTCTCCTGGACACACAGTATATCCAGCTTCCTTCTCTGCATCGTGTCCATCAACTCTCTACCTTTTCCTGTCATAGTCCCAATATTCAAAGTCCCTACTCTCAGTCCCAGGCTCTTTCCTTTCCTCCTCTCTCTCTGCTTCCGAACACGCACTCCTCCTCTTCTTCTTCTTCTTGTTCTTCGACCCACAGTAGCCCGATTTCCATTAGTACCCTGTAGGTCATCAGTACCAATGGCGGTCGTTGTTAACCCGGTCCGCGACCCATCCGGTATGGTATAGTTATGGTTGACTCGCATGTTTGGTTTTGGCAAACGTTTTACGCCGGATGCCCCTCCTGACGCAACCCTCTGCATTTATCCGGGCTTGGGACCGGCACAGGGAGACACTGCTCCGTGCCCCCCCCCCCCCCCAAAGGCAGGCTTGGAGAGACACGGGCCAGTGCCGCCCTGAGGCTGCATTACCCTCTCTTTCTTACATTTATTATAAAAATATGCTTATCTTCCTTTTAGCTCATCACACATGTCTTTATGATTTTCAGTCCATGCCTCAGCCGGCCTGAAGCTCCACTGATGCGCATGTGCGGATGCCTCTATCTAGCGGACATAAAATAAAGACAATCATTCAAATGTGAATGAGTCGGCGTGATGCTCCGGGATGTGTGGAGCTCAGGGAGCTCCACGAGTGAGGGAGTTAAGTTAGGGCGGGGGTGCAAGTAGGCTCTAGGATTCCCCGAGTCGGGGCGAGCGATGGGTTTAGAGGCGTATCGCATTGAAGATAATGGCCGCATATCCTTCTTGGACTTTTCTAAAGCCTTTGACTCGGTCGAACATCCATTTATCATAGCAACGCTCGAACATTTTGGATTTGGTTAAATATTCAGGAATGTGATCCGTGGGCTCTATGAGAATATTCATAGCTGTGTCACCCTGCCAAGCGGCACCACTCCGAGCTTCCATGTTGATGTGGGAATCCCCCAAGGTTGCCCCATCTCACCCTATTTATTTATAATTGCTACCGAAATGCTAGCCGTTTATGTTGAAAAGAGCAACGATATCCAAAAGTTAGACGTGCTGGGGACTGAAATTGTTATTAGCCTGCTGGCAGATGACACAACCTTAGTTTTGAAAAATGAACATCAAGTCCCAATAAGTGCCGAAAACAACCAAAACATTCTCCAAGGCTTCAGGATTGTCATTAAACTTAAAGAAATGCAAACTTCTTGCGCTGCATGACTCGCCACTAAAGGAAATCAGCGATGTTTCCATGAAATCAGAAATAAAATACTTGAGCATTTTCCTATCCAAGGACCAAACGTTAAATCAATCCAGGAACATTGAATCTAAACTGAATCAAAGTAAAGCTTAATTCTAATATATGGCTCCAGAGAGATTTATCAATATTAGGCCGGATATATTTGACTAAAATGGATGTGTTTATCCAGATGTATATACCCAGCGTATTCCAATGCTGCTCCAAATCAACTCGTAAAATCTGTTAACCAAATCAATTTCAACTTTATCTGGAGGAACAGACCACACCATCTAAGAAAAATCACATATGGTGAAAGAAACAAGTGAAGGAGGGCTGAAAGTGATAGAGTCGGACTGCTTGAATGGGACATTGAAGGTGAACTGGTTGAAATCCTGGATCAAACCTCATCGTTCTTTCTGGTATTGTACTCCAAACTACTTATTCAACAAAGTCGGCGGCCTGAGTCTTCTGCTTATCTCTGACTTGGATATCAACAAGATTCCTGTCAAATGTTCAGAGTTCCATAAACAAATATTATTATACTGGAAAATGATATACGTACACAATTTCTCACCACACAGTATAATAGTTTGGAACAATCGATATGTACTGCATGGCAACAAACCTCTGTTTTACAAGGAATGCTTTGAGAAAGGTATATGGTCGATAATTGACTTGATGGATGACACTGGCAGTCCTCTGGACAATGAGCAGTTCTGTACTACACACAGATTCAAGCCTCCCATATTAGAGTTGCTAAAGTTACGAAACGCACTGCCTCGACAATTTGTATTCCTGACCAAAAATATAATGACGCACCGAACCGTACAACCACAGTTACCCCGACTATCACTCCAGGGAATCTCAATTGTGGACAAAAAGCGCGGCAACTCCTTTATTAGGAAATGTTTCACAGGAAACTTATTCCCTGGACGTCAAAAAAAAAAAAAAGGATATTTTAAATAAATTTGATGAGGAATCGATTGCCACGCTGCGAACCATGTATCTGACTCTACCCATACCCCCAAGGCAAAAGAGACCCACTTCAAAATTATGACTGACATCTACCCATCTAAGGAATTATCGAGGGTACGCTTTAATTTTGAAGATAATATTTGTACATTTTGTGAAGACAACATTGAAACCACTGACCATATATTTTTTCTCCTTCTCATTCCATCGTCACCAGTTTCCTTCTCAAAAGATGATATAACATTCTGTTTACTTATAAGCAACATAACAGATGAACTCTGTGTCAATGTTCTTTTAGGCCTGGCCAAGTTCTTCATTCACAAGAACAGAATGCAAAAATGCTCCCCAAATTTTAATGTCTTCATAAACGATTTTGAAATATAAAAAAAAAAAAAAAAAAATCCTTAAAACTTATGGAAAAATCCAAAAACTAAAAAATATAGTTACCCATGTCCGAGGTTCCTTTTTTTTTTGGTAAAAAAAAAAAAACAAACAAAAAAAAACAACTTGATTACATGTTACATTCCCCTTGCAATTTTTTTTTTTTTTTTTCGTTTTAATTTCTTATTTGTCTATCTATTGATTTAATTACTTCCTTTTAATTTCTTTTTTTGTCTCGCACTGTAAATTTCTCACAAACCTGTAACACTATTAACTTCTCATTACATACAGAACAAATGTCCTGATGTCCGTTGCTTCCTCATCCCTGGTTGTTTCATTGACATTCAGTTCTACCTTGCTATGTTTATTTGTACATTTGTATATTTGGGTGTACTATTTATGTTCAATTAAAAACAGTTTGATGTCTGAGATTCCTTGTGAACCGCCAACTTAATTACATGTTATATTCCCCTCACAATTTTTTTTTTTCGTTTTTAATTTTATTTTTCTATCTATTTATTTAATTATATCCTTCTAATTTTCTTTTTTTGTCTAGAATTAAAAATTTCTCGCAAACCGTTAACACTATTAACTTCTGATTACTTACACCACGAATGCGCTTATGCCCCCCCACCCATCCCGCTTTTTCCGTACGGAGGCAGACACTGAGATCGAAAGCAAATGGGTGTCATTGAAATGCAGTAACAGGGTGATAACAGCCGTGTTCGAAGTGTGTAGGGGCTTATAGGAGAGCAGAAGCACGTCACGCAATTCACCTGAGTTCGGAGGATCGGGAGTACCAGGGCCCATAGCGGAGAAGCGGAAGAGCGGAGTTATGTGTCTCTTCTCAAAGGCGGGGAAACTGGGGGGCAGCAGGACCCCTTATACCGGCTAATGTGAGTCTTCTCCGGACATAGATCACCCGGACTTATGACTGGAGCTCCCGGACCTCTGGGCACACACATATGTGAATGAGTGGATGAGCTAATGTTGGTTTGGTTGTGGATACGTTTCGGCCAATGCTATCAGCACAGCTATGATTATCCCCAGAACGTTGAGAACGAGCTCCCGGAACTCCAGACATGCGTATATAAAAGAGTGGAATTAAGGTGTGTGTGTGTGTGTGTGTGTGTGTGTGTGTGTGTGTGTGTATACGTGTGGGACAGAAGTAATGTTGGGGACAGAAATTGTTATTAGCCTGCTGGCAGATGACACAACCTTAGTTTTGAAAAATGAACATCAAGTCCCAATAAGTGCTGAAAACAACCAAAACATTCTCCAAGGCTTCAGGATTGTCATTAAACTTAAAGAAATGCAAACTTCTTGCGCTGCATGACTCGCCACTAAAGGAAATCAGCGATGTTTCCATGAAATCAGAAATAAAATACTTGAGCATTTTCCTATCCAAGGACCAAACGTTAAATCAATCCAGGAACATTGAATCTAAACTGAATCAAAGTAAAGCTTAATTCTAATATATGGCTCCAGAGAGATTTATCAATATTAGGCCGGATATATTTGACTAAAATGGATGTGTTTATCCAGATGTATATACCCAGCGTATTCCAATGCTGCTCCAAATCAACTCGTAAAATCTGTTAACCAAATCAATTTCAACTTTATCTGGAGGAACAGACCACACCATCTAAGAAAAATCACATATGGTGAAAGAAACAAGTGAAGGAGGGCTGAAAGTGATAGAGTCGGACTGCTTGAATGGGACATTGAAGGTGAACTGGTTGAAATCCTGGATCAAACCTCATCGTTCTTTCTGGTATTGTACTCCAAACTACTTATTCAACAAAGTCGGCGGCCTGAGTCTTCTGCTTATCTCTGACTTGGATATCAACAAGATTCCTGTCAAATGTTCAGAGTTCCATAAACAAATATTATTATACTGGAAAATGATATACGTACACAATTTCTCACCACACAGTATAATAGTTTGGAACAATCGATATGTACTGCATGGCAACAAACCTCTGTTTTACAAGGAATGCTTTGAGAAAGGTATATGGTCGATAATTGACTTGATGGATGACACTGGCAGTCCTCTGGACAATGAGCAGTTCTGTACTACACACAGATTCAAGCCTCCCATATTAGAGTTGCTAAAGTTACGAAACGCACTGCCTCGACAATTTGTATTCCTGACCAAAAATATAATGACGCACCGAACCGTACAACCACAGTTACCCCGACTATCACTCCAGGGAATCTCAATTGTGGACAGAAAGCGCGGCAACTCCTTTATTAGGAAATGTTTCACAGGAAACTTATTCCCTGGACGTCAAAAAAAAAAAAAAGGATATTTTAAATAAATTTGATGAGGAATCGATTGCCACGCTGCGAACCATGTATCTGACTCTACCCATACCCCCAAGGCAAAAGAGACCCACTTCAAAATTATGACTGACATCTACCCATCTAAGGAATTATCGAGGGTACGCTTTAATTTTGAAGATAATATTTGTACATTTTGTGAAGACAACATTGAAACCACTGACCATATATTTTTTCTCCTTCTCATTCCATCGTCACCAGTTTCCTTCTCAAAAGATGATATAACATTCTGTTTACTTATAAGCAACATAACAGATGAACTCTGTGTCAATGTTCTTTTAGGCCTGGCCAAGTTCTTCATTCACAAGAACAGAATGCAAAAATGCTCCCCAAATTTTAATGTCTTCATAAACGATTTTGAAATATAAAAAAAAAAAAAAAAAATCCTTAAAACTTATGGAAAAATCCAAAAACTAAAAAATATAGTTACCCATGTCCGAGGTTCCTTTTTTTTTTGGTAAAAAAAAAAAACAAAAAAAAAACAACAACTTGATTACATGTTACATTCCCCTTGCAATTTTTTTTTTTTTTTTTTCGTTTTAATTTCTTATTTGTCTATCTATTGATTTAATTACTTCCTTTTAATTTCTTTTTTTGTCTCGCACTGTAAATTTCTCACAAACCTGTAACACTATTAACTTCTCATTACATACAGAACAAATGTCCTGATGTCCGTTGCTTCCTCATCCCTGGTTGTTTCATTGACATTCAGTTCTACCTTGCTATGTTTATTTGTACATCTGTATATTTGGGTGTACTATTTATGTTCAATTAAAAACAGTTTGATGTCTGAGATTCCTTGTGAACCGCCAACTTAATTACATGTTATATTCCCCTCACAATTTTTTTTTTTCGTTTTTAATTTTATTTTTCTATCTATTTATTTAATTATATCCTTTTAATTTTCTTTTTTTGTCTAGCATTAAAAATTTCTCGCAAACCGTTAACACTATTAACTTCTGATTACTTACACCACGAATGCGCTTATGCCCCCCCACCCATCCCGCTTTTTCCGTACGGAGGCAGACACTGAGATCGAAAGCAAATGGGTGTCATTGAAATGCAGTAACAGGGTGATAACAGCCGTGTTCGAAGTGTGTAGGGGCTTATAGGAGAGCAGAAGCACGTCACGCAATTCACCTGAGTTCGGAGGATCGGGAGTACCAGGGCCCATAGCGGAGAAGCGGAAGAGCGGAGTTATGTGTCTCTTCTCAAAGGCCGGGAAGCTGGGGGGCAGCAGGACCCCTTAGAGCGGCTAATGTGAGCCTTCTCCGGACATAGATCACCCGGACTTATGACTGGAGCTCCCGGACCTCCGGGCACACACATATGTGAATGAGTGGATGAGCTAATGTCGGTTTGGTTGTGGATACGTTTCGGCCAATGCTATCAGCACAGCTATGATTATCCCCAGAACGTTGAGAACGAGCTCCCGGAACTCCAGACATGCGTATATAAAAGAGTGGAATTAAGGTGTGTGTGTGTGTGTGTGTGTGTGTGTGTGTGTGTATACGTGTGGGACAGAAGTAATGTTGGGGACAGAAATTGTTATTAGCCTGCTGGCAGATGACACAACCTTAGTTTTGAAAAATGAACATCAAGTCCCAATAAGTGCTGAAAAAAACCAAAACATTCTCCAAGGCTTCAGGATTGTCATTAAACTTAAAGAAATGCAAACTTCTTGCGCTGCATGACTCGCCACTAAAGGAAATCAGCGATGTTTCTATGAAATCAGAAATAAAATACTTGAGCATTTTCCTATCCAAGGACCAAACGTTAAATCAATCCAGGAACATTGAATCTAAACTGAATCAAAGTAAAGCTTAATTCTAATATATGGCTCCAGAGAGATTTATCAATATTAGGCCGGATATATTTGACTAAAATGGATGTGTTTATCCAGATGTATATACCCAGCGTATTCCAATGCTGCTCCAAATCAACTCGTAAAATCTGTTAACCAAATCAATTTCAACTTTATCTGGAGGAACAGACCACACCATCTAAGAAAAATCACATATGGTGAAAGAAACAAGTGAAGGAGGGCTGAAAGTGATAGAGTCGGACTGCTTGAATGGGACATTGAAGGTGAACTGGTTGAAATCCTGGATCAAACCTCATCGTTCTTTCTGGTATTGTACTCCAAACTACTTATTCAACAAAGTCGGCGGCCTGAGTCTTCTGCTTATCTCTGACTTGGATATCAACAAGATTCCTGTCAAATGTTCAGAGTTCCATAAACAAATATTATTATACTGGAAAATGATATACGTACACAATTTCTCACCACACAGTATAATAGTTTGGAACAATCGATATGTACTGCATGGCAACAAACCTCTGTTTTACAAGGAATGCTTTGAGAAAGGTATATGGTCGATAATTGACTTGATGGATGACACTGGCAGTCCTCTGGACAATGAGCAGTTCTGTACTACACACAGATTCAAGCCTCCCATATTAGAGTTGCTAAAGTTACGAAACGCACTGCCTCGACAATTTGTATTCCTGACCAAAAATATAATGACGCACCGAACCGTACAACCACAGTTACCCCGACTATCACTCCAGGGAATCTCAATTGTGGACAGAAAGCGCGGCAACTCCTTTATTAGGAAATGTTTCACAGGAAACTTATTCCCTGGACGTCAAAAAAAAAAAAAAGGATATTTTAAATAAATTTGATGAGGAATCGATTGCCACGCTGCGAACTATGTATCTGACTCTACCCATACCCCCAAGGCAAAAGAGACCCACTTCAAAATTATGACTGACATCTACCCATCTAAGGAATTATCGAGGGTACGCTTTAATTTTGAAGATAATATTTGTACATTTTGTGAAGACAACATTGAAACCACTGACCATATATTTTTTCTCCTTCTCATTCCATCGTCACCAGTTTCCTTCTCAAAAGATGATATAACATTCTGTTTACTTATAAGCAACATAACAGATGAACTCTGTGTCAATGTTCTTTTAGGCCTGGCCAAGTTCTTCATTCACAAGAACAGAATGCAAAAATGCTCCCCAAATTTTAATGTCTTCATAAACGATTTTGAAATATAAAAAAAAAAAAAAAAATCCTTAAAACTTATGGAAAAATCCGAAAACAAAAAAATATAGTTACCCATGTCCGAGGTTCCTTTTTTTTTTGGTAAAAAAAAAAAAACAAACAAAAAAAACAACTTGATTACATGTTACATTCCCCTTGCAATTTTTTTTTTTTTTTTTCGTTTTAATTTCTTATTTGTCTATCTATTGATTTAATTACTTCCTTTTAATTTCTTTTTTTGTCTCGCACTGTAAATTTCTCACAAACCTGTAACACTATTAACTTCTCATTACATACAGAACAAATGTCCTGATGTCCGTTGCTTCCTCATCCCTGGTTGTTTCATTGACATTCAGTTCTACCTTGCTATGTTTATTTGTACATTTGTATATTTGGGTGTACTATTTATGTTCAATTAAAAACAGTTTGATGTCTGAGATTCCTTGTGAACCGCCAACTTAATTACATGTTATATTCCCCTCACAATTTTTTTTTTTCGTTTTTAATTTTATTTTTCTATCTATTTATTTAATTATATCCTTCTAATTTTCTTTTTTTGTCTAGCATTAAAAATTTCTCGCAAACCGTTAACACTATTAACTTCTGATTACTTACAGCACGAATGCGCTTATGCCCCCCCACCCATCCCGCTTTTTCCGTACGGAGGCAGACACTGAGATCGAAAGCAAATGGGTGTCATTGAAATGCAGTAACAGGGTGATAACAGCCGTGTTCGAAGTGTGTAGGGGCTTATAGGAGAGCAGAAGCACGTCACGCAATTCACCTGAGTTCGGAGGATCGGGAGTACCAGGGCCCATAGCGGAGAAGCGGAAGAGCGGAGTTATGTGTCTCTTCTCAAAGGCGGGGAAGCTGGGGGGCAGCAGGACCCCTTAGACCGGCTAAGGTGAGCCTACTCCGGACAGAGATCACCCGGAGTTATGACTGGAGCTCCCGGACCTCTGGGCACACACATATGTGAATGACTGGATGAGCTAATGTTGGTTTGGTTGTGGATACGTTTCGGCCAATGCTATCAGCACAGCGATGATGAGTTCAGGTGTGTCTGTGTGTGTTTGTGTGTTTGTGTGTGTGTGTGTGTGTGTGTGTGTGTGTGTGCGTGTGTTTGTGTGTGTGTGAGAGTTTGTTTTTGTGGGTTGGGGGGGGTTCCCGCGGACACGGAGTACCAGGGCCTGGAGCGGATGAGGTGAGGAGCGGAGGAGAGCAGAAGCCCGGACCGTGATTCGCTTGTGTCCAGCGGTTCGGGAGTTCCAGGGCCCGAAACGGAGGAGCGGAGGAGCGGAGGAGCGGAGGAGCGGAGGAGCGGAGGAGCGGAGGAGCGGAGGAGCGGAGGACAGCAAAACCCCTTTCTGCAATTCGCCTGAGTCCGGCGGATCGGTAGTACCTGGTTCCGCAGCGGATGAGCGGAGGAGTGGAGGAGATGTTTCTCTTCTCAGAGGCGGCGAGGGGGGGGGGCAGGACCCCTTACCCTTATCCCCCCCGGACGTTTGAGTGGAGCTCCCGGACCTCCGGGCACGCACATGCGAATGACTGGATCACAGGGAGTGCCAGGGCCTGGAGCGGATGAGCAGAGGAGAGGCGGAGGGCAGAAGCCCGGCCCTGTTCAAGAGTTCCAGGGTCCAAAGCGGGGGAGCGAAGAAGCGGAGGAGGGGAGGAGAGCAGAAGAGCAAAAAACTGGCCCGGAATTCACCGAAGTCCCGCGGATCGGGAGTTCCAGGGCCCGGAGCGGAAGAGCGGAGGAGCGGAGGAGAGGAGGAGCGGAGCAAAGCTAAGCCCGTCTTAACAACAAGGAAATTACAGATGAGGCTATAATTTCTAATGAAAACTTTAAATTCTATAGCCACGTATACACTTCGACATTGTCAAAAAGCGATTGTGACTCCTTTCCATTAAATATTCCTCAATATATCCCAAAAATAAACAACAAACAATATATGTTTGTTTATATATGTTTATATATAAACAACAAAAAATATACAGTTTGATGTCTGAGATTCCTTGTGAATCGCCAACTTAATTACATGTCGTATTCCCCTTGCATTTTTTTTTTTTGGTTTTAATTTCATTTGTCTATCTATTTATCTAATTATTTCCTTTTAATTTCGTTTTTTGTCTAGCACTGTAAATTTCTCACAAACCTGTAACACTATTAACTTCTCATTACATACAGAACAAATGTCCTCATGTCCGTTGCTTCCTCATGCCTGGTTGTTTCATTGACATTCAGTTCTACCTTGCTATGTTTATTTGTACATTTGTATATTTGGGTGTACTATTTATGTTCAATTAAAAACAGTTTGATGTCTGAGATTCCCTGTGAACCGCCAACTTAATTACATGTTATATTCCCCTCACAATTTTTTTTTTTTCGTTTTTAATTTTATTTTTCTATCTATTTATTTAATTATATCCTTTTAATTTTCTTTTTTTGTCTAGCATTAAAAATTTCTCGCAAACCGTTAACACTATTAACTTCTGATTACTTACAGCACGAATGCGCTTATGCCCCCCCACCCCCCACCCCCCCGCTTTTTCCGTACGGTGGCAGACACTGAGATCGAAAGCAAATGGGTGTCATTGAAATGCAGTAACAGGGTGATAACAGCCGTGTTCGAAGTGTGTAGGGGCTTATAGTAGAGCAGAAGCACGTCACGCAATTCACCTGAGTTCGGAGGATCGGGAGTACCAGGGCCCATAGCGGAGAAGCGGAAGAGCGGAGTTATGTGTCTCTTCTCAAAGGCCGGGAAGCTGGGGGGCAGCAGGACCCCTTAGAGCGGCTAATGTGAGCCTTCTCCGGACATAGATCACCCGGACTTATGACTGGAGCTCCCGGACCTCTGGGCACACACATATGTGAATGAGTGGATGAGCTAATGTTGGTTTGGTTGTGGAAACGTTTCGGCCAATGCTATTAGCACAGCTATGATGAGTTCAGGTGTGTCTGTGTGTGTTTGTGTGTTTGTGTGTGTGTGTGTGTGTGTGTGTGTGCGTGTGTTTGTGTGTGTGTGAGAGTTTGTTTTTGTGGGTTGGGGGGGGTTCCCGCGGACACGGAGTACCAGGGCCTGGAGCGGATGAGGTGAGGAGCGGAGGAGAGCAGAAGCCCGGACCGTGATTCGCTTGTGTCCAGCGGTTCGGGAGTTCCAGGGCCCGAAACGGAGGAGCGGAGGAGCGGAGGACGGCAAAACCCCTTTCTGCAATTCGCCTGAGTCCGGCGGATCGGTAATACCTGGTTCCGCAGCGGAGGAGCGGAGGAGTGGAGGAGATGTTTCTCTTCTCAGAGGCGGCGAGGAGGGGGGGAGAGGGACAGGACCCCTTACCCTTACCCCCCCCGGACGTTTGAGTGGAGCTCCCGGAC